>NC_137610.1:37556534-37606534 GCF_963280865.1 Gymnoscopelus braueri | reverse complement strand
TTCTCTTCTCTTCTCTTCTCTTCTCTTCTCTTCTCTTCTCTTCTCTTCTCTTCTCTTCTCTTCTCTTCTCTTCTCTTCTCTTTCTCCAGATCCTCAATAAGTACGACTCATGGATCTCGTTCCTAAGCAGTGTTCGGTACTGGATGGCCTTCAACATAGAGCGGGCCTGTCAGTCATACTTCGGCTGTGTCCAGTGCATCAGCGGCCCGCTGGGAATGTACCGCAACTCTCTGCTTCAGCGCTTCCTGGAGCCTTGGTACCACCAGACCTTCCTGGGCTCCAAGTGCAGCTTCGGCGACGACCGCCACCTCACCAACCGCGTGCTGAGCTACGGCTACAAGACAAAGTTCACAGCGCGCTCACAGTGCCAGACTGAGACGCCCACGCATTACCTGCGTTGGCTCAACCAGCAGACGCGTTGGAGCAAATCGTACTTCCGTGAGTGGCTCTACAATGCCCTGTGGTTCCACAAGCACAGCCTCTGGATGACCTATGAATCTGTGGTCACCGGCTTCTTCCCTTTCTTCCTGGTCGCTACCGTTATCCACCTGTTCTACCGAGGGAGGCTGTGGAACATTTTGCTGTTCCTGCTGACGGTTCAGCTGGTCGGGATGGTGAAGGCCACGTATGCCTGCTTCCTCCGGGGCAGCCTCGTGATGATCTTCATGTCGCTTTATTCCCTCCTCTACATGACCAGCCTTCTCCCTGCCAAGATCTTCGCCTTGCTCACCATCAACAAGGCTGGATGGGGCACATCGGGCCGAAGGAAGATCGTGGTCAACTTCATTGGTGCTGTGCCCGTCACGGTGTGGGTGCTCGTGCTGCTCGGGGGAGTGGCCTACACAATTTATTGCGAGACGCAGGAGCCATTCAATGAGACAGAGAAAGCGTTGTTGATAGCGGGGACGATACTCTATGCCTGCTACTGGGTCATTTTGCTGGTACTTTACCTGGCCATTGTAGCCAAGCGCTGCAACAAGAGAGAGGAACAGTATCACCTGCCATATGCAGAGGCGTAGGTATAGCAGCAAGACCCTGCACAGTGTTTTACTGCTGTGTAATTCTAATAGGGTTCTGCTGACCTGTGAACTGATAGCTACAGCCGCTGGTACAGTGTGAGTCCTATTATCCAGCAACACTCTCATGCCTTTATCATGTCTTTATCAATGGTGCTAAAAAAAAAAGGTATTTGATCCTATGAGAAGCAACTCTGACCGACCGACTTAACTCTGAGATGATCGGAGAAGTACATGTCTCCTTCTTACATCACACTGGTGCTTCACACTGCAAAACCAAACTGAACTGCGTCCAGGCAACACAGTACTGGCCTGTTCATGCACCTGTGCTGCTGGAACTACGCTCAGAAGGACCATAGACAGTGCAGTACAGTATATGGGTTCAAGTTAGCTGTGCAATCTGTGACAAAATAGTACAGCAGTGTTGGTGTGGTATTGGGCTTCTCGTAAATATAAAGCACACATCACACCAAAGTGAGCTAATGGACATTGACCTCAAATGGACCTACAGTACTACAGTGTCCCTTAGGTCACTTGTGCTCTCTTTGCCTGAGATGAGACAGTGCTTTAATGTCATATTCCTCTCAAAATTATGAAATCTCTTCAGTTTCACGTGAAGATAAAGAGATAAAACTGGCTTGAGAAAGTGTACTAACTGACAGTGTCACTAAATGGAATGGATCCTCAAAATGAAAGGGACTTTAGGGAAGTTTCCAATAAACCAGCTTTGAAAAGAATGTGAAACTGTCAAACTAGAGAGCAGTTGAATGTAAAAACAAACTGACTTTGTCATGATGAGACTGCGATAGCTTGAATGGTTAAGCCTAATATATACTGTACTATGCCATACGACCCTGTTGCTCACTGATAATAACTTATTTTCACTTAGACAACGTGATGTGATCATACAAAGATTATTTGAAAATCAGTCATTTTCAGCGAGCCATGCGTTCATACGATGAAGCATAAATTATGCTTCAGGCTCCAGATGAGACTCATGTTCTGAGACATTTACCTATGTAGTTGTCATTGGCCACAAATGGCACAATAACCTCCAACAGTTGTATTTTTGTAATGCAGTTATCATTTATCAATATAGACAATCTAACATTTCTACACATACGGTATAACATAGTTATATTTTTGGTGCTGTTGAGCAGGGTCAAAAAGTGGAACTAATGAGGTCATGGTCTCATTATCAATATACAGGAACCTGTGACAAATTATGGTTCTATTCAGCGATCCGGTGTATTTTTCTACAGGCACTTTTATAGATTGTGAAGGTGCCAAATCATGTTTCTACAACACCTGAAATTTTCATTACTGGACACAGTTGTATAACTTAGAATATTTGTGTCCATTTTTCATTCATTCCTTCATTTACACTGGTAAGACTGATGACCAAAGAGAAACTTTCTGAAGTGAGCAAGAACATTTTTAGAAACCCTGCCTTTACATTTTCAAGTAATGTGGCCTCTTTCACAGCGATGGCTTTAGCAATGTAATCTTTTCATCAAAATTTTGCATAATTCCAAAACATCTGGGATTCTATTAACATTTCAGGCGGTTCCGGTTCCTGTCATAAATGGCATGTTTCAAACAGCACGTAATTACTTTTCCATGCGAGTCCCATTTTGTTTTATCAAGCTTTAGCATATCATAGTATAGTGTCTACATTGAAACTTCATTTTTGTTTTAGTCTGTGGAAGTTTCCACCATTGTGCTAGATATGTGTATACATTTTTATTTCAAGCAGGGCTCTCTAAGTTGATACTTGAACATGCAAACAAGACACAAAAGATAAATGTTTGTTTACCGGGTTAGTTAGTTAGTCTTTCTGATATAGTCGACCAACAGTGGAAGTTGTGTTACAATTACGATGGAAGATTTCCATCTCTAGACATAGAGATGGGATTTTTCCTAATTCATTATGAATTCTTTCTTTTTTGGGGGCACAATTGTCCCATTCATACCAAATAGAGAACTACCCATTACCAAGTGACTTCCTTGTTTCTTCCTTCACATGTCCTTTTTCCAAGTTAATAATAACTTGTTTATATTTGCAATTTATTCCATGTTCTTCATTGTGAAAGAAATGCATTTTCAAGAAACTGTTGGAGCAAGTGTGGAAAAATGCCTGTGACAAAAATCTACAATATACTGTATGGACGTGATGTCTTGTGCTGCACATGTTGAAGCTGATGAGGCTTCTGTTCTTCCATCGTTTCTTATCCCTTGTGTCAGTGGGTTCACTGGAGGTATACGACGTGTTGGCCTCTGGCAGCAACTGTTCTGCTTTGCAGCATTTGGTTTGGCTGTGAATCAACTTCTTCTACTGAGCAGCTAAAAACTGCATCCTCAAACTTAACTAGCCACAGGCATTAAGCCCCTGACATGGTGTTTCAAACAGTTTAATGTGGGAGGAGGAACCAAGGAGAATATAAACAGAAACACAGTACCCTGTCCTGTTCATTCCACACATTGAGACAACTGGACACTGTATAGTCTCATTTGTGAACAACTTACTGTAGATCTTCAGTCAATATACTCAAACTGCCAATTTCTCTCTTAAACCGTCAAATGCAGTCGGAGGCAACCCTACATAAAGGTTTATCCACTTTTCTAAGCTGACGTGAATCTTTATGAAACGGTGCAATATATAATGCATTTTGCTAAGAACATACAATTTGTAGTACTGAAATGAAAAGCATTTTTCTTTTCTACAGTATATTGATTTCCTTACGGTGATCACTGACTGGATGTTATAGTTTTCCCAGCTTTCGATTTTGTAGGCTACTGCATCACTACAAACAACCGCATATCTGGCCTTTGTAGATCTGCATATGGGAATCCTTCCGCTCGGTACCCCTAAATAAAGACCACATGACTTTTCTGTATCTTCCTTCAAACCAGCATGAAGTCATGTGAAGAAAAGAAAAAAATAACTCCAGGTAAAGGACCTTAGCCTTGAATTTTTCCAAAATGGTTTTAGGCATGAATTTAAAAACACGTTGACTGTGTGCTGGTGCACATTATGTGTGAGCTGTTTGTGTGTTTGTGAATGTATATTGAGGAGGTACCTGAGCACTGAGGAAAGGGAGGAGTTTTCACTGCAGCTGAATGAATTGGTCCCTTCAGTCAGCACAGTGCAGCAGTGGGTGGGGTAGGGGGGTTTCTATGGTCATAATATGTCAGCATGGATGCGGGGGTGAAGGGAACCACCCTTATCAAACACTCAACATACTGTAAATATACACTGCAGAAACCAGTAGAGTAAAGAATTCTCAAGAACTGAGCTAAACGTTGAAAATATTTATAATCATACAGCTGCCTGTTCTAGTCTGGTCTTATCCAATTCCATGTATGCTATGCTCGTAATGAAATGAATGTGTGCAATGCTTCTGTTAGCAAGCATATGTTCACTGATATAAGTGAAGTGCAACATATCAATAGAAAGAAGGGAGGACTATTTTCCTGACGCACTCACAGTTCAAGTGGAGTTTGCCCAAGCTGCTTGCTTGATTCCTATCCTTGTCCATCTGTTAGCCATGTTAAACGAGCACCTTTTAACACCAAATCTGATGCGGGACTGGGGCAGACCTGCATTTCACCAAGTATTTTCAGGGCGCTTGCATTGAAAGGGACTTGTGTCAAAATCAATTGTCAATCACAGTGTCTGTGATTGCCTCTGACATAATGGAAAAGCTCTCGTGAGACTGGTTTGGATATTTAAGCTTTATTTAATTTCAGATATTTTTATTTCGACGTGAACAAGACATTGTTTTTGTCACAGAATTGTTGAGCCAAGCCAACCAGCTCTGGTAGCTTACCTATGAGGTTTACATTTCAGAAATATTCTAAAAGTAATATATTTTGTGTACTGTAGATATGAAAAATATTCTGGGGTTGGGGGGGTTACCTATAATTGTAGCACAAACTTGGAGGATCTGTACACAAATAATGGTAGTAGTTTAACGTTAGATTATGCTTACAAGAATATCAGTGTTCATTTCAACAGTGTTTGGATGCCAATTCTCAAACCGTACTAGTTTAAAGAGATATGAGAGTATGTCAATACTTACTTCTTAGAGAATGTTGGAATGACAGTTCATGCTATGAGGTGCAGCTCTATAATATTCCCAAAATTAGGTACATTCCTTTCACAGCAGACTGCACAGATAAAACAAGCAACAGGATATGGCAACTCAAAATGTATTAATGTACACATTAGACAGAAATTAAAGAAATACGGTTTTGTACCTAAAGCATTATTTTCAACATTTACAGTCATTGAAAGCCTGTATGTTGTTTTCTTTCTGAATAAAGACAATGTCATATTCTTATTCCTACTTTGTATTCAATTATCCTTACCCTATAAATATATGCAGAGCTCTGTTCCAAAAGGGATAGCCATGTTGAAAAGCATTACTTTATAAATAATCTTAATACCTCTGCTGACAAATTAGCAATATTTTGGGCAGGGATGTAATTGTGTTTTGGGGAATATTAAATGGCTAAAACACTAAATCTCAAGACAAATTTTATATAAAGGGAACAGAGAAACCTGATATTTTAGAGAGAAAGCTTCATATCTATGCTCTTGGTTAACCCAAAGCATTTCCCCTCCACGGTCTGTAGGAAAGTAATCTGCTGCCACCTAGTGTCAATGTCCTGCACTCACCATGGAAACTCCACATTACAATTCCAGCTTTAACTGGGCAAGCCTGTTGTCTCACATACAGAAGATGTTGTTTGTTGCAGCACACCACAATATCAGGCAGGCCCACCAGCAATACAAAACGTACCAACCTATCAACACTCTACTGCACACAGTCCGTTTCATTGTTTCTACCTCCACTGTGGCGCTACACCTTCTTAGGTACATTAGTAATGATAGGTTTGGGGCGCGTCTTAAAAATGAGCTTCCTCTTGACGAGGGCAGAGACGGAGTAAGAGGTGGTGGCCGAGTCTTGCTGTTCCGTGTCCATGGGCTCGCCGTCGTCATTGCTGCTCCCAGCATTGTGCGTGTGGCCAGGATGTTTACTGAGGACAGCAAAGGGTTTCTCCAGTTTCACCATCTTCCCATACAGGATGTGATGCCCCACAATCAGTATTGGCACCCCCTGATAGCGGGAGGAGAGCAGAGTGAAGAACATACTACCGTACATGATGGGCGATGGGACAATAAGAAGAGAGAATGGAGGGATGATAAGGAAGGTGGCAACTTAGTAACAACATCAGGGGTTGACACTAAGGTTTCAGAGACACTTTCCCGTCAGCCAAGTACAGGTCATGTTCTACTTGCCCAAAGGTCATGCCCACTTGCCCGAAAAGTAAATCCTCCATTATAAAATGATAGGTAAAATGTATGCTTGTAGCAACAAATTAATGTTAAATCCAATCGATAATTGCCGAGTGGCGACAGTCATTTTGAAAAACAGAATTAGTGCAACTGCTAGTTGTAAAAAGCTAGCATTGTTCGTCATGAACAGCCAATAATATTTAATGAAGACGGAATGCACTTGCCTGTCGGGCAACCTGAAAGCAAACTCCACTTGCCTGAACGTTTTATTTACTTGCCACGGGCAGCCTGGCATCCGTTAGTGTCAACCCCTGTACAGGATGTGTTTATTACCTCCTTGGTATAGAGCATGTCTCCCATTACATTTCCAGCTAGTCCAGAGTCCTGCCTGGACACCACCTCTCCCTGAAGTTCCACCAGGAGCCACTCTGGCAGGCTCTTACCGTCCACACTGCTCCTACAGGAAGGTAGGACACAGCACTCTGTCATGGATTCAATGGGATCAACCTACATAATGCTTAGACGTTAGACTTAGAACAGTATTGCAATGCAGGATGATTTCTACTGCAGGCCTACAGGTGTAAGACAAGACCAAGACACAGAGTGAGTATACAGATACAGATATTGTGACATTTTATAATGAGCATTAGTGAGGACCAACTATATGAATATATGATGATAAACTTTATTTCAGACACAATAGGTCCATATAAAAAACAAACAGATACAACACAGAGATAGCCTGAGAGTACCAGACTGATTTCACTCCATAAAGCCCAGATCAATTCAAAACATAAACATTGCCTCCAGTGTTTCCAGAAGCATGAGGATTGATTGATTGATTGATTGAACACTTTATTAGCAGTTTGCAAAAAAAAGCACAGGAAAGTACAGTTCAATGCAAGGTCTGCTAAGAGGATTTTAAACCCAAGAAAGCCTATGGCTTGTTTCCATTGGGGTCCTTTGTACTTGTACTACTACTCAATTCATCGAAACATAAATGACAGACAAATATACACTACTATGCAAAACATCATATAAACAGGAATACCTTATCAGGAATACCTTATCAGTCTACACATGAATCTAAACATGATAAACTTCCTAAATACGGCATGAAAGGTGGATACATTACTGGTCACAAACATTTCACTTGCACTAGTCCATCTCGGGAGCTTCAGCAATGGGTGGATTTGAAAATGGGTGAAGTGGTCCTTCACTTATATGTAATAATAAGTTAATATGATATATGTTTCAGGGCTACAGGGCCCCACGGCACAATTATAATAAGTGAGATTTTAGATGACAGATGACAAACAGATGACAAAAGCGATATTTTTGACACTCTTACCGTACAACTATTTGAACCATAGTCCTGACGTGTGATGATGAAGATCTTTGAAGGTGGACTGGTTACTATAACTTACTGCTAAAGTACAGTAGAAACAGCCAAACAGCAGCAATGTATCTGATCCTGGCCTCAGTCAGCGGTCTGATAAAAATGATATTATTATATTTTCTAGACTAGAATACAACAGTAATGTAACGTCGCTGTGTGACTTTCCCGCCAGCTGGGCGGAGTTTGTAATGGTCACGTTCGTGACGAGTTTCCGGGTTCGCGCACAGATTCACATCCGGTTCAAAGTGCTCCAACGTGGTGTCGGTTCTTCTTGTTTTCACGCATGGATCTGGTTGCTGTGGAAGTTAGTAAGAAGTAAAGACATTTCACATTAAAAGGCTTCGTTACGTGAGTATAAACGCTATGAAATAAATACCGGTAATAGCCTCACATATATAGTTGTCTGTGCTAAGTGTGCTTGACTTTAAAGAGTGTGTATTATTTGCTAGCATTAGCAGTAAGTACCCTGGATCACTGCTTACAGCAGAGTGATGAACACGTACCTGCAGTGCTGGAAAAAGTACTCAAATGTTTTACTTAAGTAAAAGTATCAATACTGCTATGTACAAATACTAGTCTGTTACAAGTAGAAGTCCCATATTCAAAATGTACTTGAGTAAAAGTACAAAAGTATTGACATAAAAATATGCTGAAGTACCAAAAGTATAACTACTCATTGTGTAGAATGTCCCATTTCTCAAGTTTAGAAAAATATTTTTAAAATAGCATATCTACAAGCTCGCAAGGCATTGTGAGCTTGTAGATCTGCTATTTTCAAATGGCCTAAATATCTACAGCACAGGGCTGACGTGGTTAGTGTATTTTGTAATAATCTAAATCTACAAAATAAATTGTTACTTAAGTTTTCATGTAATTGTAGCGGAGTAAAAGTACAATATTTTCCTCTGAGATGTAGTGGGGTAAAAGTAGTGAACATTGTAAATACTGAAGAAAGTAAAAATACTTAAAAATAAAATGTACTTAGTTACTTTACACCACTGAAGCACATTATACCTGATGGAGAACCACATGTTGATGGTTGATACACACTGTAACATCCTGGGTGTTACAGTAAAGCTGCAATCCGAAGTACAAACTTCTACCTCTTATCAAGAGAGAGAGTCACTGTGTTTGCCCAGGGGAGATGGCTTATGGGCTTGAGGTTGTACTACTTGTCAACCAGTACATGTCCTATCGGACACCAGCAGGGTCTAAATTGATCAATTGGAAGAGTAGGGAGACCACCCCCCCCAACCACAGATGTACTAGTCATATTTTATTAACATAGTCTTACCATGCAGATTGTTTAAAATAACTTACATTTAATACCACATTAACACTAAGGATTTGACTGTACATTATACTTATAAGTGTTTATTTTCCTAGATCGGTGACAACGATGGGTGAATTCAAAGTGCACCGGGTGCGCTTCTTTGACTACATGCCCAGTGCCATCAGAGCCATGGCTTTCAATGCTCACACACACAGGCTGGCCCTGGCCCGAGCTGATGGCTCCGTGGAGATCTTCAACTTCAAAGATAGCTACATTCAAGAGAAGGTAGGAGGAACCAGATGACAAGATGTCACAATATTTCACATTTTAAAATAATGTAAACTTCTAGAACAGTGATTCTCAACCTGTGGGCACTGGGCCGTCAGGATATTGCAGGTGGGCTGCCAAATAATTGGCTCTTTTATATTGATAATATAAAAAGTCTAGGTAGGTTTTTCTTTAAAACCTTGAGAAATGTGTTTTCATTGCGATACCGATAGTGTACTACGTTAGTTCTATTGATCCAAGCTGGAACACAATCAATTGAAGGATCATTAAAATAAACATGTTGTGAAAATGCACGCCCATCTGACCACCATGGTCAGACTTGAAAATCTTGAAAGTGTTTGTGGCCCCAGATCCAGACAATGTTGGGAACCACTGCTCAAATGGCCCAGACTGTTCACATCCTCGTATGAGAATCCAATGACTTGAGCTCTATTTATCACACATTTTGCCTATAATGGCACGTTAAAAGTGGTTAATAATGAGTAATATGAATTGCTTTGCGGCATTAACCACTTGAACCAAACATCGCTATTGTGGGGGGAGCATTCGTCAAAGATAGCCGATCTACAAGTAGATCGCTCATCGGCATCGGCTATCTTTGGCGAAGTGATTTGGTGTAGACGGAAAAGAGCACACAAAAGGAGTTGCAACTCGGGTCCGTTTCACTAAGACCTAGAGGGTTTAACCCATTAAAACCGGGAAAGCATCGGTGTCATTTTAGATTTTTGCGTTGTCTATTTAAAAATGGCAGATATACAAGCTCACAGCGTGTCACTTCGTGCCACGCTGCAAGCTTGCACATCTGCTATATTTGAACATTTTTGAAAGATCTTTGAGTTGACATAGCCTGTTGCTCGTTTTATCTGTGCAGTCTGCTGTGAAAGGACTGTACCTATTTTGGGGATATTATAGAGCTGCACCTCATAACATGAACTGTCATTCCAACATTCTCTAAAGAAGTGTGGGAACTACTGATTTTAGAAGGCATTTGTAGAAGCTTCAGGTCTTAAAAGGTTCATTAACGGCAGGTTTATTGTGCAATGTGCTTGTGGTTCAGGTGATCCCAGGGCAGGATGGCAGGACCGTTGAAGCTCTGTGCTACGTGGGAGGGCGTCTGTTCAGTGCTGGTTTGAATGGACAGATCACAGAGTATGACCTCGAGAACCTGAAGCCCAGGTACTCGGTGGAGGCTTATGGAGGACCTATCTGGACCATCAGCAGCAACAGCCAGGGGACACACTTGGCGGTCAGTCAGTCATCGCATGTACAGTCCACTGCACTGGATGGACATTTCATTTAACCACATGTTTAATATTTGTCAGTTTAATTTCAGTTTTAGCGCTAATGTACTAACATCTGTCAGACTTTAGTATATGACCTCATTGCCTTGATAGTCTATAATAATGAATAAATGTACAATTATTTTAATGTTTTGGCAGATTGGTTGTGAGGATGGGACAGTGAAGTTGTATCAAATACTGGAAGAGGACATTCAGTTTGAAAGAGTCTTGGACAGACAGAAAAGTAAGTATATAAAAGTAAATTCACAAGCATGGTGTTTGAGCAGAATAAATTGTATTGTTTTACATTCATATTGCGTGCATGATGCTAAATATTTTCCCATAACATGATTATATACATGATCATACACAGATTAAATGATTAGAACGGAAAATGTTTCTTAATGAGGACGTTACATTTTCTTGGTTCTTGTATACCACATAATGTTTAATTTCTCTTTTTGTGTGTGTGACTTTGTGAAATTTCTTTAATTTAATTAGTTTTGATGTTGTCCTAGGTCGTATTATCTCTCTGTCTTGGCATCCTTCTGGAACACTGATGGCTGCTGGCATGATGGACATGATCAGAGTCTTTGATGTTAAGTCAGGTGAGCTCAACAACAAACTGCAGTGGAATAGGATTGGTCTTAGCAGGGCTGGGCAGTGGGCACTACTTCCACTTTGGCACTTTCAGTAGCCGTTCTTTTAATGTTGTCCTAGATTCAACAGTGGTGTCCAAACCTTTTTCAAAGGGGGCCAAATTAGAAAATATGAAAACACCCTTCATTTCGGTTTTAGGGTTAAGCAAGAGCTAGAGAAGGTGCTGCCATCCTGAGGCGAAGGAGGAAAATGCAACTTTCACTTTTATAAATCTTTTTTTTTTTTTGAAGGTGCAGGCAGGCCGTTCATAATACAATTTAGGAATGAAGCCAAGGGCCGTATAAAATTTGTCCTCGGGCCGCAAATGGCCCGCGGGCCGGACTTTGGACACCATCTTAGATATAATAATAATAATAATGATGAATTGCATTTTTATGGCGCTTTTCTAAGTACTCAAACTTACTCAAAGCGCTTTACAATGGTTCATTCATTCATACATACAGGGGGAATCAATGTGGTTCTTATCCAGAGAGCCGTTCACAATTGTTTCTACCAACACATTACACGCGTGCTTATTGCAGTTAATTAAACACAGAGCAGTCCATTTGGTTACATTATTTTGTACACTTGTCTGGAGTTGTCTAATCTCACAGCGGACTTCCTGATGTCATTGTCTGGCCACGCCCACCTTGTGACCACGCCCACATTATTGTCCCCCTATGTCATTTTCCATGCCAGCACCCCTGCCTGAAATACTTTGCTCTTTTTACTGTGTTCTTCAGGCCACGCCACCCACAGGCTCCTGGTGGACAGAAATGTCGGTGCATCCAAGAACATAGAGGTGGTGGTCTGGAGCGTGGCCTTCCTGTCCGACCACACCATCGTCAGCGGGGACTCGGCAGGAAAGGTCCAGGTGTGGGACGGCCTCTCTGGCACGCTGGTGAAAACTCACATGGTAACCAAGTGGGATGTCCTGGCTCTGGCTGTCTCACAGGTGAGCATGTGATAATTGAAATGGCCTTTGAAATGCAGACGATACAGTCTGCACTGTTATGGTTATTAACATGGTGATGGTTTGTTAAAGCATTCTAAGTTTTAAGTGTAGTGAAGCAAATACATTTTCTATGGAAGTAGGCGGCAGTCCTGCACAGATTGTGGGATTGGTGATCAGAATCAAACTTTATTGTTACATTACAAGTAACTTGGGGGAAATTCTTAATTGTGCAGGCCCATCAATGCAGTTGAGCAGGTGAGGCGAGCATCAGAATTTTTAGATTAGTCATGCGGTGTTCGAGTTCATTGGTTCTCCTGGGGGATTAAACATTTAAATAAAGCTTGCATTGTAGAAATATGCCCCCTAGTGGTAAACAGGTGGTGGTGAAAGCGATTCACTCCACTTACATTTATCTGCACCATAAGACTCCAGATTTTAGACTAGTATTTTGTGAGAGAATGTGTATTCATGTCTTCCTTGACTACCCTGGCGGTCCAATTTTGGGCATGTCATTATAGTTGAATTTTTTTATAAAATAAATTCTACAAAAATAGCAGATCTACAAGCTCACACGCTTTGGGAGCTTGTAGATTGGTTATTTTTATTCTTGTGGGTAAGGTACTAGAAGTTAGGCTTATATTCTCATTAAATTCCTTGTTTGTGTAAATGTGGGACCAACAGGATGAGAGCAGTCTAATAGCTGGGACATCAGAGGGCACTGTAATCCAGTTCCAATTCCTCCCCCCAACCATGGGCCAGCAAGACAATGCATGGGTCAGAACCAGGACCTTCAAGAACCACACACATGATGTCCGGGCCCTGGCTCACACTGAAACAGCAGTGGTCTCTGGAGGTCAGTATCAGAAATTTGCTATCCATTTGTAGGTTGAGGATATTAATGGGAGCTGCCATTATATTGCAAATGTACATGCCTCTTTTGTATTTAAGTGACAGTTCAGTACAGTAGATGAATAATGTACCAGTGATTACATTTTTCCTTGGAAAGGATGCCAGGAGATAATATTGTTTAATCAATAACACATTTCAGGTTGTAAAAGTTTTTTTGTTGCATTGAAATCACTTTATTATGGGGTTTTCATTTTTCCAATAAATTGTGGATGACTGGATGACTGTCAGCACTATGTCTCCCTCAGGGATGGACACTCAGCTGGTGGTGAGACCTCTGCTGGACAAAGTAGAGAAGAGGACTGAAGAAGCAGCGCTGCGCAAAATCCTATTCCCCCATGTAAGTATAGAATAGGCAGGAAAAGTCAACATCTCCTGTAAACCGATGTTATTCCATAATGACTTGACCCTTTCCTACAATCTTCCCCGTAGAGAAGCTTGGTGTCCTGTGGGAAGAAATCAGGAATGCTTCTCTTCCAATTCCCTGGCCATCTAGAGCTATGGAGAGTGGGAGAGAGTGATGGACATGGTGAGGAAAAACACACATGCAGCAGAGGGAAGTGAATGGGCAGGCCATCATAAACCCTAGATATTCATCTGCATAAGTAGTAGGTCTGTATTTCTTCCTGTGAGCATCGGCATTTAAATATTGTGGTTTATGTGTTGCCAGGAAAGCCTGGAGACAGTCTACCTGTGAAGAGACAACCAGAGAAACTCATTCACCTGAAGAGAAAGGTCTGTACTCGGCTCACTTTATAATCCTGACATAGTCTAACCTTGTTGGACCTTTTACATTCCAAAAAACACTTGAAGTACTTAAGAAATGGGCAGCAGATTTCTCCAGATGTTTCTATTTTTGTTTTTACTTGTTCTATACTTATTGGGGTGTTAGTCTATTGATATGTTCATATTTGAAACATTGAGAATATTGAAACCCATAAATCATTGTTTGTGATGTGACCCCCTCAGGGAGATGACCATATTTGCTCCAGTTCTCTGTCTCCGTGTGGAGGCTGGTTAGCATACTCGACTGTCTCCAGTGTTCGCCTTTACAGAATACAGTACGACAACAATAACATCAGCATCAATAAGGTGAGACTGACAAACCATAAACTGCATATCCATAAAGTCTATGTCTAAATTGGCTCTTTATCCATATACCTACTGACCAGCATTTAAACACTGAGTTTGGAATATATTTGGTGCATATCAGTGTATGTACTATTCTACGGTACAGTGTGTGAGCTCTCTCTCTCTTCCTGCCTCTAGGTGTCCAAGCTGCCAAAGGTCCTTCGCTCTGCCCACCAGCTCTGCTTCTCCCCAGACTCCTCCAAACTCTTTGCGTCCTCTAGCCAGTCTTCAGTCATTGTTGTGGCTCTCAGCCAGTCGGAGTGCAAGTATTTGCACACCCTAAAGCCAACAAAGCAAGGTGAGACACTCATGCGTAAGGCAACATTGACTGACTTGAATTTACGAGTGTGTGTTCTAAGGCTGTCAATGAATATTCTTTATTCGAATATTCCTTTGAATATTGAAAATAAAAGTGTTTGACTATAAAAATTAAGGTTCAAATTAAAATAAAATAACTGCCGCGTGAGTTCTCGCAAGACTCTGGACGCATGTAACCTTAAACAGCAGCTGGTCTCGTGAGATCACAGCCGTGTTTGAATTAAGTCTTACTGCATACATTATTTTATATTAAAAATGATTTACATTCGATAGGTTTGAATGGATCGAACCCACATTTTAAAAGGAATATTCGAAAGTCATTGTTGGCCAATTCTTACAGCTCTAGTGTGGGTCTCTTTTTGTCCCCAGGCTCAAAACAGGCAATTCACCTGATGTTTGCCAGTGAGGATGGAAAATGGCTAGCTACCGCTAATACTGACTGCCACATCCACGTCTACAACCTACACACACAAAAGGTGAGTTAAGACTTAATAGTTTTTACTCTGTACCTGGGTTCATTCATACTGATTATGAGTGCCTGTAGTTCATTCCTTTTTATACAACAACTACAGTAGTGACCCTTCACTCTCTGTGTGTGTTTGTGTGTGTGTGTGTGTGTGTGTGTGCGTGCACAGCTTCATTGTAAAGTTCCAGCACACAGCTCCTGTCCCACTGCTATGGCTATCCACCCCACAACAGGCAATCTGTTCATGGTGCACGCTGACCAACAGGTAAACACATTCAAAATCTGCCATTTCAAAAACATCAATGGTTTATTACCAGCTGTAACAGCGTGGCTCGTATTGTTTTCACTTTGTGTCTTGTAATGTTCATGTCTGTGGACAGATATTATTAGCCAACGCAGTAGCATCACAAGTGTGCTAGGTGCAGTCACAAAACATTACAGGTGTGTAATGGGCACCAGAAATAGAAAATAAACTGATACTGGCTAGCTTATACCATTTGTTTCCATTAGCATTGCTAGAAATCGCTAACAGGCTTCCTGTGGAAATGTCTCTGTACCCGTAGTGTGTCTGAAGAAGAGCTCTGGCTCAAAACTTCACTCTTTTGGTGGATGCCGAAATAAGTCACTTGAGGGAGCCACAGTGTTCGGACCTTGTTTGATGTCAATAACCGTGGTGCCAATTAATAAAAGGATTTTCACAACATATTCTCATCCCAACTCGCCACATTTGACCAATGTGAGTTGGGAGATCAAATGTGATGAGTTGGAATGAGAATGTGACACCTCAGGCATAATGTGGACCATGTGGAAAACACCATTAACACATTGAATGCCAATCGCGTAGATCTACGCGAACCTATTTAAAGCCGCAGCGTGCCAATCGCGAACCGCCGGTTCGCGTTGATTTTTTCCCAGGTGCACTTTTGGATTTTTTTATCCATTTCCGGTTCCGGTTTGAAAACCGGAAACAGAATTATTTGGGATCCGGTTTTGCCGATCGCGTCGGCCCTCGTTCTAATGACGAAACTGAAACTGATTTTTCTCCTTGTAGTTTTTTCTCCTCGCATATCACTGTTTAACGTAATCCGCTCTAACTACAACCATGGAGCTCCGTTTGACACGTGGTTTTCACTGGTAGATTCAGTGAGATGTTGCCGATGTATACAGACAGTGCACAGCTCGATCTTAAGGATTTTAACAAGGTCTATGGCGACGTGAAAAAAACAACAATAACACGTTGGCACTGGTGAGTACATTATGAGATTAACGTCTGGCATGGAATGTGTTAAAACATTGAAAACAAGTTAAAAGCATTTACACGGAAGTGGGGTTGAGCCCGTCAAGTGCACCTGAGCCAAGGTGTCCACCAAGGGGAGTTTCATACCGATGGGGTGGGAATCAGTTAGGATCATCATCGTAGGCATGGTACACGAAAGAGCATCTTCGGCCAAAGCCATCTGACCAAGCGGCCGTTGAGAGCGGACTTGATTTCAATTGTCCGGTTTTAATCAGCCATTCCTATCCACTGAACCAGTGCAATCTAGATAACATTCATAATTTATATTTAGTATTATTAATAATAATATAATGAATTAATAACGACTAACAACTACAACAATCTAATAAACAATATTATTTTGGACTAAATAGACTACAGCCTATTTAATTAATAAAGGCAAAATGTACAATATTCACAGTGGACATACTCTTGCTGCACATTCACACCAAATGGGGAAGAGAGATTTTGAGGCAGTGTGCAAATGCAAAGTTAATGGGAGGAGGCGAATTAAAAGTGATTTCACTCCAGGCAACATGAAATGTGGCGGTGAAATGAATGATCACAATTTCTCAACTTGAACGGAAAATGTGCCTGTAGGGGTAAACTGAAAGCCTATCAGATTCATGCTGACCTCTACATAACAGCTCTTGCTTTAGGTGCCTGTGGACACTCTGGCCAAGCCACTAGTTAATCTACATATTGTAATGAAAAGATGTAATGGAAAACTGACAAGCCATGGCAAAGGGAATCTATTTAAGTGTTTTGCTGGTTAAAAGATAAATGCCACACTTGCTGCAGGGTATAAATGGTAAATGGTGCATTTGTATAGCACCTTTTATCCAAAGCACTTTACAATGTGCCTTACATTCACCCATTCACACAGCGGTGGCAACCATGCAAGCCACCGGCATGCTCATTGGGAGCAGTTAGGGGTTCAGTGTCTCGTTCAAGGACACTTGGACAAGCAGTCATGATCTGCCAGGAATCAAACTGGGAATTCCAAGACGGCCGCTCTATCTCCTGAGCCACTGCTGCCCACAAAAACAAAGCTTCGGTAGCTCATATGTCCATCACAAGAGAACTTGTAAAGACGAAAGAAAACCACGTTTTGCACTATTCAAGCAATCGTACAATCCTGTGATTGTTTTCCCTTTTCTTTCTGTCCTCTAGATATTTGAGTACTCCCTAGCACAGAAGGAGTACACCGAGTGGAGTAGAAGACTCCAGAAACAAGGCCTGCATCCACTGTGGTTCCAGCGGGACACGCCCATAACACACGTCACCTACAGTCCCACAAACCCCGGCCACATCATCCTGCATGACCTTTACATGTTCTGCATCATTGACCAGAGTCTGGTATGTAGCTAGTTCACACAAGACACATCTTGTGTGAAAGATGTTTCACTTTAAAACATTTCTGGGGTCATTTTAATGTCTACTCTGGCTTTTGTGTGCACCCCAGACATACCTAAGTGAAAGTGTCTGTGGGTTTTATAAATATTGAACAAATTAAAAGTATTAACAAGAGCTTGTTACAAAATAACTACATTGGATCCATTGGAACATGGGTTCTTTTTTTTCTTTTTTTCTTAAAAATAATGATTTCCACCCTACAGCCACGACTTAAAACATGCCTTTTGTGTGTATCCTCTTCCCTTCAGCCTCTCCCTGCCGAAACAACTATACTATACAATCAAATGACCCTAAAGAGTCTGCCAGAGCAGGACAGGATCAGACAAAGCCATGCCTTCAAGATAAGCAGGCTCTTCCAGGTAAGAATATCATAATAAAATGGACAAAGAAAATCCTTTTTGAGTTTAGCAAACTAACCTATTATTTTGTATGTCTCAAATTATTTACAGAATGTAAATAATATATAGAAAACATTTACCAACTTGTATTTCCTTTTTTCCTGTAGCACCTGCTGTGTGTGAGCTTACTGGAGGACCTGTCTCTGGTGGTGGTGGAGCGTCCTTTATTAGACATTACTACTCAGTTGCCTGCACCGGTTCGACAGAAGAAGTTTGCCACCTAAAGGAAAAGAACGATACCTAGTTTCTTAAAGACAGTGGTGGTTCAGAAGATGTTGGAACTGGACATTATTGGACAAAGAACAACTAAAGCCTGAGTCACACTTAGTGGTGCATGGTTTACGCAACAAAAACGGCAGATCTGCAAGGTCACAGCCCTTGGCAGCACGATGTGTTGTGAGCTTGTAGACACTTAGACAACTAAGTATAACTCACCCTTTTTATAGAAAGAAGAAACTGCTGCGAATCACTGCCTAAGGCCCCGTTTAGACGACAACAGTCTCTAGAGAAAACGGCAAAATGAAATATCAGATATGCCGTCCGTTTAGACGGCAACAGCGTTATCAAGGGTTGAAACCGTAACAAAGTGAGACCACCTTCCAGAGTGGAAATCTTTTAAAACAATCAACCTCGTGTCTCTATGTAAACATGCAACACAGGGAAATCCGCGAAACGTGTGATGTCATGGTTCACGTCGGCTCTGGTGCAGAGCCGTAGAACCATTGTTGCCAGATTTTGTAAGAGAAATAAGCAACCAGGTCTATGAAAACAAGCCCAAATAAGCAACTACACTTAACACATTCACTGCCAGGTATTATTTAATTAATTCATCTGCTGATGCCAGCGTTTTTTACCTTTATATAGACGATCTTTGGAGAGCCGCAATGTGTACACGGATGTAAACAAAGAATGTCTGGGGGGTGGGGGAGGGTCTGGTCTATCCACCGGAACAAACATTTTGCAACCGCGATCGGCCATTTTGCTGCCATCGCCCGTTGAATAAGGCTTGTTTTCACCAAAAAAAGAAGAAATCCGACTAGATGTGTTTTTATACAACTCCTAACATAGGAGTGGACGGAAGGGACGTTTTTTGGGATGACGTCACATCCGTCCATTCCTTCTATCAGAGTCAAGGGATCATTCCTAAGTTGTGCTAGAGCACCCTCTTGTTTTTTAAATTGACGTAAATCTACATCAATGGCGGTGAATGTGTAGAAACAAACCCCAAAAAACGCAAACCCGCAACTACCAATATTTACGAGCAACTTTACAGCAAAACAAGCCCAAACTCTCTCATAATAAGCTGACCTGGCAACCCTGCGTAGAACCACGCTGCATTGGTATTCACCTGTTTCCTAGGCTGTGTGTTTTCCACTTCCTGTCGATTTGATCCAATGAAATCCAATGAAACTGGTCAGATGACCAATGATATCCAATGAAATCGACAGGAAGTGGAAAACACACAGCCTAGGAAACAGGTGAATATGTAAAAAAAACGGCTGTGTCAGGAAGTAGAACGGAAGTGATTCTATACGCATGCGTGACTGGTCTATCTGGCAGCGTGTCACCGCCACCTAGCCACCTGGCATGCACACTACAGCGTTTTCAATCACTGTTGCGTCTCCATCTAAAATACAGAATAAAAAGTGAGAACGCAACGGCACTTTGGCGTTTTCTCTAGAGACCGTTGTCGTCTAAACGTGACCTAAGACTGTCTGTTTGTGTGTTTGTTTAGCTTTTACTGCAGCACAGATGATTGCAGTGCTAATATACTTTTGAGAGAATGAGTTCAGTTTGTCTCCAAAATACCATTCCTGGACATCCCCAATAAACCGTTCTTTTGGTGGACCATTTTACCTGAAGAGCTTCATATCCCCAAGAGCACATCATCTTCACAACACCTGAAGTATATGTGGGCCCAGTGTAAAATACCCCCAAACACTGGCAGTGTCAGTGAAATTATCTAAATTATATATTATTGATATATGGCAATTTATTCTGTTTCCAAATCAATAAGTTAACAGGGGAAGACATTTTAGGCAACTCATACTGAGCCATTGTCAGTTGACATCACACTGCTTCCTTGCACTGTTTGATAATGGAATAAATGCAATTATTTACTGGAAATGCTTGTTTATTTTGGATTTTTTCCTTTTATAAGATGACATAGAAGCTTAAAATGATGGAATAGCAAATGAAAAACCTAGAAGAAATCAAGGTTTACTGCTTGTTGCAGTAATCAATTCGGTGTAATGTAGTCCCACGTTCTCCATGTTATTTGGGTGGATGTGACCAAAGATCAAAAGCCACCTAGTCACAGAACAAGTCTCAAAATGTACTATAGAACACTGTCACTTCCTTGAATAATGAGTCTGATTCTTTGAGCGTCTGCTTGTAGGGCTTCATTTTGAGGAGAAATCAGCAAAGCAGCTTGGTAATCCTGAAGGCCTGAAAAAACATTGTCCCAACATATTAGCTGGCATTATTATGTACAATAGGTCAGCAGGACAGGTGTGGTTACAGGACGGCTATTCTTGAGTTACTTTAGATGCATGTCATTATAGGTGGAAACGTTAAAAGAATTATCAGCAAAAATAGATCTACAAGCTCACAACTTAAGACGTAACCAGAGCTTATTCCCAAGTTTATATATGGTTAACTTGTAGAGCGGCAATGTTTGGTATATGTTGCATGACGAAGTGGCCTAAGTGGTTAATAACCAACTTCTTGGATGTCAAGTTATTTCTTCAGATACAGTATGTGACACTAAAATCTAGACATTTAGAATTTTTAATAAAGAAAGGAAATGAAACCGAGCATATTGTCTAGGAGCCTAGCTCCTGCTGTTACAAACCTTCTGTGTAGAGCTCCAGCTCACAGAAAGCCGTACCACGCCGTACGTATGCTCTCGCTCTGGCAGGTGCATTGTCAGCAACTGGGGGAGTCAGTAGATCAAGTGCCTGATGAAAAGGATTGGTGGGTGTATTCATTATTTATTTTCCAATTTGATTCACTAAGAATGCAAGTTGTGTTCTGTGATAGGCAATAAAGAGCAGGTTGACACACATCCATATATAGCTGCCATACAGACCTGGGAGGAATCCTCAATAGCTTTGTGAAGATTTCTTAGTTTCAGGTGACAGGCAGCCCTGTTTGAATACAAGGCTGGGATCTTTCTGTTCAGCTTGATTGCAAGGTTATATGCATTTACTGCACCCAGATAGTTGCCAGTTGAAAAATATTTGCTGTGGAAAAAATGGAGTGAAATAACTGATTATGCAAAATCATGCACGCATGGAATTTTTCTGCTCTAGAGGAGGCATCACGTACTCTCCTTTCTCCTTCAACCAGTCTGGGTTCCTCTCTTCCTCCTTCAAGTCTTTCAATTCTGCAAGGTCTGCACTTACTGCACGTCTTGCTTCAGCTTGCTTTTTGAGCCACTGTTTGAACAAAAGAGGTTCATATTTGAAATGATAAACTTCATGCTAATTTCATTCTGGAAAAGAAATGATGCATTCCAACTCGTATATAATTTAGCTTCAGCTTTCATGGTCAATTATGTGTGTAGATGGGAGTAATAGGACATCCGCTGTGCATAGACCTAACTCATTCTGTGCAAAAATAGATTTGGTCAAAAATGTGGCAGTATTTATCAAGGGCTCTCAAGTGTTCAACTTACTTTTTGACGGTTTTCCGTGCTTCACTGATTAGTGAGCACTGGGCAGATTCTTCACCTTGACCTAACCACTAAAATAATAGTAATGTTAAACTCCCTCACCCCATCTAAGTCTTGTAAAGTTATTTTATCTTTTACTTACCGTATATAAAGCTTGGTAATAAGCTCTGGTTACGTCTTAAGTTTGAGACATCTTTATTGGTTACCATAATTCTCTTTTTCATATAAGGAGAGCCTTCCAACACCCATCTCTGCATAAAACCTGCCAAAACCTTATCACGTAATCCTCTTTAAAACTCATGCAAGGATCTGCTGCCTGGCAAAGAAGATAAAAAATACCTCACCTCTTCCTCTTCTGGCAGTCTGGATTCTCTGAGGGCTGTGGGGAAAACTCGAGGGGTAAATTTTAGTTGAATAGTTCCAAAGGATCTCGGAGCAGGCAAATCCACCTGTCTTTTCTTGCCGCTTGCTTCTTTGCTGCTTCTTTGATCTGCATGCAGGGATATAAATAAATTAGGGCTGGGCAATTAACCGAAAATATATCGAAACCGATATGTAGAACCAATAACTGACTTATAATCGAGAAGTGAGGTTTTTGTGATATTAATAGATTTAATAGTTTTTAAATAATCAACTAAATGTATTGGTCTGATTAACCAGTTGACTCTTTATTATTCTTGAATTTACTAGGTGGTATTCAAAAATAGTGAAAATAGCATCACGATGTGTTGTGACTTGTGAGTGTGTAGATCTGCTATTTTCGCTATTTTCTTTTTTATAATAGTTAATTAATCGTAATCGAGGGAAAGGTTTGAAATATCACCCAGCCCTATGAAAGAAACCACGCAACTGTTAGACTACGTAGTGCATTTCTTACCACATTTGCCTGTGAGTCCAACTGAAGATGCATTTGTTTTATCCAAGTTGGTTCTTGGACTTGGCATTTTGACTTGGGGTTCTTTGATTGCATCTTTTTTCTCCTTCCATGCCTCCAGTTCTGCTGTTGCTTTCTCACGTTCATCATCTTTCATTTTCTGGATCCTGTCTCTCTCTTCCTGGTCAAGCTGAACACAATAATAATTATGATGATGACAATGAAAGAGGCAGTATTAAAAGCATATTGTAAATTATTGTAATGGCACAGAGAGCCCTGAATAGTCCATGAGAAACATACCCTCATCATTGTTTCCAATGCATATTTTTTTTCCTCTTGCCTTTTTGCAGCTTTTGATTTGGACTCCATTGCCAGCTTCTCCTGGTCTTTCAAGAGTGCCCTCTCTCTAATTTCTTTCATTTTCTCTTTATTGTCTGAAACAGGTTACCATGTTAACAGTGGCGATCTTTGTCCATTGGTCACAAGTACAATGCAGTAAAAGTGTGTGCTTACTTACAGTTACTTATCATAAGATGCTCCCACATTCTGTTGGTCCTCTTCTGTAGAATGATAACGGCAACGCCATTTCCTATCTTTGCAGTGCTTTTATCATCAATTATAGGTTCAAACAGGAAAGCTTCAAACAGGAAGGGTGGGAAATGGACCTGTACAAAGATGAAAGTTAAACTAAAGACTACATACACTACATTTATAGGAAGGGAAAAGTACATTATGAATTGAAATATCTGATTTGAATATTTATAATGAATTTTCTTTTCTTTTTTTGCATTGTTTAAAAACATGTAGGCTACATTTTAAATACATGTATGTTTTAAAAGCATTTACTTTAACTCAAGTAAAATGACTGAGCAACTTTCACTGAAAGGTAGGGTAGGCTAAGTGATATTTATTTTCTTTAATTAAAAAAAGTATTGTTAAATAGCTCTATATTCTGATTCTGACTCTATATACTCATTCCTATGGAGTGTTGTGTTGGTCTCTCCAGCTCCTTGTCTTTATTAAATAGAAAATGCATTTTCCGGTTGGCCCACCAATTTTAGGAGAAAGAACTCACACAGGTTACAGGATAAACAGGTGAAATTGGAAGTGATGACAAAGAAGTGAGCAGACAAAATTCGAACTGGAACACTATAAAATTCAAGCTGGTAAATAGGTAGCATACTCTCTCCTTATTGGCTGAAATTGGCAACCCACCTGAAAATGTATTTTCTGTAAAGAGCTGGAGTCACTTCTCCGTACATGTACAAAACAAACATATAAAGTGCTGACCCTGTAGCCCCGGATGTTAACTCGACATTACGAACCAGTGTGCACTGTATTAGTCCGTATTTTTCAATATATATGTGTTTTAATCCCGTCTGTGTCGGATTCTGTCGGAAGTTCCTGTATTCCTCAATGGGCGGTAGTGACGTGGCGCATCCGGTGAAAGCCGGTATTACACTCGATGTAAACAGGAAGTAAACGAGGAGAAAAAAAATGGCGTGCAGGCACAGACGGGATTAAAACACATGTCTATTGAAAAATACGGACTAATACATTGCATAAAGATTCCGAATGCCGAGTTAACATCCGGGGCTACCGGGTAAGCACCCTATATTTTGCATTTGTACATGTTCGGAAAAATACGGACTTTACGGGCGGATGTTCAGTGACAATGGGGGCCCAAGACGATCATAGATATGCAAATGTCAAAATCGATAACATACACATGATAGTCTTGATCCAAGGCTAGCTCTGGTCGGACTGTAGCGTAATAAACGATTACGTTACCTTTAGATATTCGTCTGTAGAAATTACGTCCACTTTCGCAATCTTCGTACCCTTTAAAGGTACATTTATGTAAACAGTGGATTCTGTCTGTGTCCATGAGTAGTCTTTAATGATCAATGGCATTTCACAATCAGCTCCAACAATTAAGGCGGATAGCAGCAAGTGAAGTAAGAGATGTTTCCAAATCTTTTTCGAAAATTTCTAAAGATATCTTTCAAAAGCCTTTCTTTAACCTTTTGGCGAAGAGTTGTAGTTCCAGGAAGCAACGTCGGGAAGTAATTCTCACTCGTGTTGCGTCTCGTTACCATAGCAACCACTGAGCGTGCACGCATGTTCTTCCATGTTCTTACACCTCCCCCCTGGCTACAATTTAGTAATATGCTACATAACATAACATAAGCATGCACTCTCTCTCTAGTCAACAAACAAGAACAAGTTGTAGTCACATACGGGTTGCAGAGAAAAAGAGAATGTAGTGCCTCATCAAAGAAACTGAAATGATGAATGCAGAATGAATTGATGTGAAAATCAATACTAAATGAATACATATATATCAAAAACAATAACACGTAGCAGCATCTGTTTAAACAACATGCTAGTAAATAACATTAACATTTGCAGTCAGAACAAAAAAAAAATCGAATTAACAAAAGACATGTGAATAGTGACCAAGATCTGCATAAATAGGAAGCAGGCCTAAGTAAGGGCCTTTTTAATAATGATGTATTTGCTTTGGTGTGTTTAGAGCATACTGTCAGGTGGCAAATTGCCTGCCAGAGTCAAAATCACAAGAATGATTTGTGATCAACAACAATATTATTTATTAATTGAGCATGCTGGAATACAACAATATCTGACAGGACATGACACAATCTTATTTTGAGAACATATAAATATAGACAGCAGAACAACAAGCTATATGTAATAGCTATACATTCACAAAATATGACACTAAATAATCACATACTTTAAAAGAATCAGTAAAACTTTGAAAATAGGTTCTTTCATGGCAAAAAATAAAGAAAATACATATAAGCTAATATTGTCAACCATCTACAGTACATCCACCCAGAACCTTTTATAGCCTTGTTTTAATGCTATATAAAATTCACTTATTTTCTAGGTTTGTAGCCTTGCCAAGGTTTTGTTTTAACAGTAATGAGCAAAGCTTATAATAAAAAGGAGTGATTGAGACCAAAATATTATCTTTTAGAAAATCTACATATGGCTCTAAAATCGGGATTAGGTCAGACATTTCACTAAAAGAGTATAGACCACCTTGAAGCTAATTCAAAAGAGCCAAAACGTACAATAAATTAAATGTCCATGATGGAACAGAAGATGCTCTTTGGTAGATAGTAGATATATCTCTTGAAGGGAATGAGAGATACCAATTCACTTGACTTTAAGTTCTGTATATAAAATGATTAAAATATGAACTCTGGCATGTTAAGGCTACGCTGGCTAAGTCCAATTTGTGTTTGGTTCAAGATAAGCTAAATTTGTTATGATTACTTACCATTTGAATAGATATTTATATTTGAGCCTGGACTTCTGTCCCATTTTCTAAGACAAAACTGATGACCATGCAGCCACCAACATAAATCATAATAACATACAGTATGTTATGTTGAGTAACTTTTATATGTATCATGAGTGGCCATATTAATGTACAGGTGGTCCTGATGATTGGCTTCAGTGATTATCCATCCATTAATTCTGACAGTACTGGGCTGGCTCCATGCTTTGCCCATGTACCATGCATAACCCAGAGTGCCTTTGAATCAACAGCTTGACCTACAGTAGTTTCTAAATCAAAAGCTGATGCCACTTTGCTATTGGCTGGCGGACTGACTGCATCATCAGGCTCCAGTGCTGGTCCTCAGAACTCTTCCCTTTCCTTATGTTTAGTTGGCCAATCAGATGTTTGGGTGACTTCCTAGCTGCGTGCGACTGATACACAGAGACCAAGATGTTGCATTCTTGAAGAGGAAGCTCTGGTAGGGCGAACATGAGGACCTGATTGAAGACAGTCACTTGTCGCCGGGGAACTGCAGAGGTTTTCTGGTGCCGTCGCTTGCACTGGTTGCACTGAATGCTGATCCTGGCGTTCAGGGCTGTACAATGCATTAAGCATGGATAAGACAGATTAACGATTGGAGTTCTCATGCCTTGCATGGATGTGATGTGACAACTGACAACTCTGTGTGCATGCAGTGTGGGTGTGATATTTACCTATATCTGTGTGTGTGTCAATGGGCGGAGTTCTGATCTTTAGAAATCCAACCTCCAGCCTCTGAGAAGTGGGAAGAAACTTAAGGGAGAGAAGAACATCCCCTACAGGATCCTAGAGAGTAAGGAAGGGGTGGCGTCAAGTATAAAAGACACAACTTGTCCTTGGTTGTACATTTGTGCAAACACAATTGCATGCATGTTTGCATATCTGTGTCTCCTCATGCAGTTATTATAAACACAAAAGTATGTATACATCATTTACCGTATGTTGGCATGTCTCAGCGACAGCATCTTACCTTTTGAGGTGTCTGGAGGTCTTCTTGGAGTTCTAGAGGATAGGAACTACGTTTGAACTGCCCTAGAGGAACCCTAACTTCTCCCAGGATGACATGCCGGGAGAACTTATCAAAGTCCCTGACCTGAAACCCACACAGATACAATTGACACACAGGTTTGGTAGTAATAAATCACCTGGGTATCAGACAAAAGATTACTTTTTCGATTATTCTATCGATTACTTTTTCGATTATTCAAATAATCGAGAAGTGCATTTCTTTTAAAACATTTAATCTATAATGACGTGCCAAAATTGGGATTGATTACACTAAATTATTTTATAAAATTATTGATTATTTCTTATAATTTATTAAATTGATTAGTTTGCACCCCTACATAAGTGCATCATTAGTTCATTAACATAAGTATGCGTTTGACCAATATTTACCGTGTCTTTTGTATGTAAAGAGAACAGATAGGCCGTCTAATATTAAAAACTAGTCTGAGAAATATTGATGGTTTGAATACAGTACCTCCATCCTGAGGGTGACATGATGCAGCTCCTGCAGCAGTTGCATGCTGCAGCTGAACTGGTCTCCAAACAAAGGGTTAGAGCTGTCCTTCACAATGCGCGTCTGCCACTCTTGCACCACTGTCCACAAAGCATCTTGGGTTATGCCCTCACCCTAGGAGGATCATAATGATAATGAGTACACTTACATAATGCACGCCTTTAGCAGAGAGCCGTGGTTTAAATGAGGGATGCTAACAATTTTAGAGAAACCAAGGAATAGGAATATTTTACACAGTTAAAGCAATTGGTGGCACTGGTGAACACAAAATATCCCACCACAACTTAAAAGACAAGGCATTCTATTAGAAATCACTCAAATTAAAAGGGCATAACCGGCATGTTTATGTCAGCTGAATGAAATGAACTTTTTATCAGTTGATAGGCCTAATGAACCCTTTAGTTTTCACAGACATAGCAGGATAAAGTAAAGTCAGCTTCAGGTATGTCATAGAGCAAGCCCTGGCCCCTAGTTTTGTCAATACTTGCTAACTGGTGCGTCTAAAAAAAACAAAAAAAAACATACCCTCTATTAATTGTATTAAATGCAACTGTATGTGTATACCCTGTTAAGACAAATCTGTGAAAAGGGTCCATTACCTCCTCATCCACAAGACCCTCCTCTTCCTCAGATCCTGCCCGTATCAGTCGTAGCGTGACAAAGGGATGGAGACTACGGGTCTTGTTCCTCCCATGCAGCCCCTCTGCCTGCAGTACAGTGACCACCAGACGAGACTGCAACTGGTCATAATAGAGGGAGAATCGCAGAGATCCATGGATCTGCTGGTGGAGGTGAGAACAGAATGTCTTAGCTTCAACTTGAAGTATCCTTAGAAAAGGAACAATACTGAGGTGAAAAATGGTTTGTAGATGTGTTATTGTAGATGTGTTCTTGTAGTCTAGTCTCCAGGGTAATGAATTACACCTTTTTGATGGGGTCAAGGAGATGTTTCTGTGAGCTGAGCTCTTACAAAAAATAGTGTGAAACCATGCACATTCAAAGGATAAATACTATAGAACTGGACAAAAAACACTATGAAAAGCAAAAAGTAAAGTCTGTACACTAAATGCTCTTGTAGCAATTTGTTAGCACAAACTGGAGCAGAGCTGACGGAGCTAAACTTTAGACCATCATATTCTTTAGACTCTAAAGAATATACAGTATGTTTGCATTTTGTCGTGGTCTGGAACTTTCTTCAAGTTATCTGAATTTGAGGGGCGTGTAAGCTTTACATTCAAGAAACGGAGCGAGAATGTTGTCAAGCGGCAGCAGGAATGTTGTCATATATTACCATCTCTTGGTTGTCCTGCTCGTCCAGTAACCCATCTGATAGGATGCTCTCTGAGGAGGGAAATGAACCCAGAGATAGATAGCGACTCAGCCTGTGAGACTCTACACATACGTCCTCCACCTGGCGCACACACACACACACACACACACACACACACACACACACACACACACACACACACACACACACACACACACACACACACACAC
This sequence comes from Gymnoscopelus braueri, assembly GCF_963280865.1. Taxonomy (NCBI): domain Eukaryota; kingdom Metazoa; phylum Chordata; class Actinopteri; order Myctophiformes; family Myctophidae; genus Gymnoscopelus; species Gymnoscopelus braueri. Next base: position 37,577,547 of record NC_137610.1, on the reverse strand, counting down.
ACACACACACACACACACACACACACACACACAGAGACACACACAGACACACACAGATAAGTACACATTTACACAAGCATGCATATAGACGCACATATATACTGTGTAATACAGTACGTATACACACACAAATATAGATGTTCATAATTGCAGCACTAATATTTATACATAAATCCTCTTAATACATTGCTATATGAGGCAGATATTTTCTATTACCATGTAATGAACATGACAGCAGTCAAGGTCTGTTTTATTATACTCAGACTCATGACTGGTGTCATCTATCTTCTGCTTGAGTAAACTATTCTACAGCAGAGTAGAACTCAGACACGCACCTCACTCAGTGTTTGATTTACTCAGTGTACAAGACAAACACACCTCCTGAGGTACACACAGATAGATAACCACGTAGAATAAATTACGCTGTGGCTTAAAGTCAACCTGTCGTAAAAGCGACTCATTGTGAGCTTGTAATGTAGATCGGCTATTTTTGAAGAGATTTGGTTTAGAGGGATAAAAGAGCGGACCAAGTACAGAGCTGACCCCGATCAAGTATTAGTAGAGGCTTTAAGTGGTTAATAGTAAAAGTAAACAATAACTAGAAAGATGTGCTCAGTAAAGTAAAGTAAAATGTCCTAAACCCTAATAATAATAAGTCTTGTATGCAGTGCAAGTTCTTTGTACAGCCATTAAAGTAGCATGTGATTAGCTGTTGTAAATCATCTCCACTGTTACCGCCATGTCTCTCTCTTGCACATTATCTACCTTCCTCCATCTTTCTCTCAGATGTATGTTATTCAAATGTCTTTGTAATCAGCAAAGCCTGATTGTTATTTCTTTCTGTCAATTATGTATGTATTGCACTAGGTTGCCATTTGAAATGTGTCCTGTTTTAGCTGCCCCACTACCCCAGGCAACGACAAGGCCAGTTTACAGCCGTAATGACACCCCAGCTCTAAACGGACGTAAGGATAAGGATTTATCATCTTTACCAATAATAAGAACAAAACTATTTAACAATGTTGGTGTGACTAAGGGATTTGCTAAAACAAATATATTTATTAAATGCATCAGTGCTTCTGTGGGGGTCCAGGGACCCTCCGGGGTCCTTGACAGGGTTCCAAATGGACCCTTACAGGTCTGTAACTCTGGGAGTGTACAAATAGTAAGTGAGTAAGTGAATGGAGAGTGTCCATTTGTACACTCTCAGAGTTATGGGGGTCCTTGAAATTAAAAAGTTTGAGAACCCATAGCCCTAGATTATCAACTAAAATGTAAGTTGTCATTTCAGACTCAAATCAGCTTGTTCCGGCAAATTGAATGCGTGATTGTGTTGAGCCCATAAACCAGATGAATGCTGATTGGCTAGTTCCGGTCCATAGCCTTACGGGGTGTGTATGCCATAGCCAGGAGGGACGGTTGCTCTGCGACTCTTAATCCAGAAAAATGACACGGTTGTCATTGACCGATTTGAAAAATATTTGTAAATTTAGATCCTCTGCCTGCTGGCCGCATGCACAAGAAATACAACACTGATCAGCCCAGTAGTATGTGGGATTAGCTGTGGACAGTCGCACATACAGACACACACAGACATGGTCTAATCAATGTACAGTAAGAAACTGGTGGGGATGAAAAACTGCTTTGGTCCTCTTAACGAAATGTGATGGTGGCCATGTAAGACTTAAGTTAAAAAGAAATTCACTCCAACGTTGTACCTATACATCACTATTTCATCACCATGTTCTTCCATCAATTGTTCATCTCCATTCTTCTTGTCAGGTCTTACCTTAGTATTTGGTATTCCTAGGCAATTTCCAGGTGTTGAGGACATGTCATCAGGGTAGAGCAGGTTGCTAGCTGTTACAACACATTTCAGGGCAAGTTATCACTTATGAAAGTATGATTAATTCCTTGTTACTTTTATGAGCGCATCCTCTACTGTGTTATGTTATATTCTATTCTCCAGAACTCACCAGTATCCTGTTTAGCACGTGTTTGAGTGCAGCATCTGGAGACCTGCCACAACAGGATACCCAGAGCCACCAGAAGCAGAATCAGAGAGATGGCCAGGATGCAGTACTTGACTGGGTCTGAGAAGGGCATCTTCAGCTCTCCAACAGCCAGCAAAGTTATAGGGAAGTCCATCAGTGATGCCATGACTATCTACCTCCATGAGTTCTACCTCTTTAACACAGGTACAAAGGCAACATACATTATATGTGACTGATCCCACCTCAGTAATGTCTCACAGTAAGTAATAAAGACCCACATATTAACCACCAAACCAAATGTGGAGTGGCGTGCAATCTCTGGACTCTGGAACAATTACAGTAGATGATCTTATGAGCTCAACAGTAACAGGTGGAGATTACTATGGTACTGCCACGAGGACATACTCATGACCTATTGGGAACTGTCTAGTCAAATAGAAATGATCCTGTTGCCATGTTATGCAAAGTTAACTCTACGTAGAAACTTCACACAGGCCACAACTATGTCTCTGTTTTAATCTCATTATTGAGTGGGGTAATCATATTCTGCAGCTAAGTTCAGGCATTCATTTGGTGTGGGTTTAATTAATTGTAGTTAAGCGCTGTTAGTAATGGTTAAGTTAAGCATGGGTTTGGTGTGGTTAAGCATAGCATAGCATCACTGTTACTCCTTATGGCTGACTGTCTGGACACTTTTAGAACCAGTTCTCTGTACAATAAAAAAAAGATTATAGTATTTTTTCGAATATCATTCAAGTTAAAGACATAAATGAACAGTTTACCTCCAGTAAGTGAAGAAAATTCCACTCTTATGTTTGAATACAGATATCATACTGTACAGTGCTATAAATCCATGTTGCTCAGCTGGTAAACTTGTCTCCCATTGCTCTCATCAGTGTTTTATCCTGCTGTACACTCATTCACTCTCTACCACTCTGTCTTCAAGGCACTCTTTGTATGTCCACATTCATACCTGCCCACACAAATGGCTACACACACACACACACACACACACACATGCACGTGCACATACAGCACCTGACTGCCTGCATGCCTTTCTAGGCAAACTGGTCTGATTAGATTGAAGTAGTACTTCAGGAATGGGTACTATCCCCCCTTATACTTATACCCACTTCCTTAATACCTTCGCCCTGACACAGATTCAGTAAAGCCTGATTTATACTTTGTTAATGCAACACATTTTTAGCTTGTAGATCGTCTATTTTCGGTGTGCATCACTGTCGCATCACTGTTGTAGCCAGACTTATGAACCATAGCTTAGAATAGCCTTACCATATCTACCTCAAGACAGGTAAAAACAAAATTGGTCAACTTAAAACTGCAAATTATTAATTCAGAATCATTAGATTGGTGTTTCTATGTGGACTTTAAGATGGACAATGTATTGTGGTTCTCCGTCAACCAGTTACATTTACAAGGACTGTTCCAGGTCTGCGACGTGTTATCATCGAGCAGTACCCAAATCAGCTGCATCATGTACCCAAATCAGCTGCTTGTATGCTGACAATGAGGCCTGTTGGACTCTTACATAAGAATATAACAATAATATTGTATAACAAACCAAACATACATTATTCCAAGAATGAGGAAGAAAAAAACATTTACACCAAACTTCCTGGTTCTTTGTCTCAAAGTTAAATAATAGCTCTGCCTCAACACAAGTGTGCGTGCGCACACACACACACACACACACACACACACACACACACACACACACACACACACACACACACACACACACACACACACACACACACACACACACACACACACACACACACACACACACACACACACACACACGTGTTTTATGAGACAATACTTAAAAGAAACACACATATACGTTCAAGATTCCATGACTTTTAATCATGTTTCAAGCTGGCAGTAGAAATAAATAATACTATTCTGGTAAAGCAATGATGTCAGTGAAAGATAAAACGCATTCTAAATTCATAGCAGCAACGTTTAGAGTTTAGCTTATCATGTAACTCAGAAGAACAGTATACCGTAGAAGAGTATATTTTACATCCGTACCAAGCGGATATTGTAATTGAAGATATCTGTCTGTTTGTCACAGCAATAATTAGCGACAGTTTTAATTAGAACTGGATCAAACAGCAGATGAGTTGGGGGTAGGCCAAGACCTTTGCTATTGATTTAATTCTTCTTCTTTCTTTTCCCCCCCAAATCGTTCAAAGGTCAAGGTCAAGTTTAGCAGATATGCAAACTGCAAAGCATCTCTTTGAGTGCATTTCCAGGTATTGTAAATCAATGGTATGCATTATTTCAGGAATGCATATGTACGTAGCTAGACCTTCTATTTTAACACATCATACTCTAAGCCTTCAATACATTCATGTTTTCATAGTTTAAGATTACTGTAACAGAAGCAAAATACTGGTATAGTTCATTTAGTGGTGCCGATACTCTCCTCATCTCCAAACTGACCAGGGTCACCAAGGCAATGGTTCTCCTGTATAGTGCAGAAATGACCCGTGGTCTTTTTCAGTCAGCTCACCAATCACAGACAAGATGGAGTCCACACTCTCCTCGGGACTCAGAGGAGCCTCGAAACAGAAAAATCAGGAATAAAAACACTATTACACACATACATGCATTTAAATATTCTAATCTTAGAACTATATTTGGCTTAGAGTCTAAAGATTTAAAGTTGTTCTGTCTAAGCCTTAGACAGAGCACTTTTTCCCCTGATTTCTTATATAGTATTCCTTTAATCTATCCTGAGCTGACACTGCTTGACTGCAATCTGCATTATGTCAAAATAGCATCAATCTTAATGAAATCTCATGCTCAAGCTCATATCTAGCTAAATTCTTAAAACAACCATCCTTACATCACTATAGTCAGGGCTCAGGTGTTAACCACAGTTGCATCCGATTACATTTTCATTCAGAGCCTCAGCCCTCGGATCAAATGAACGCTCAAGATGTTTTAGTCTTTGTCATTATGAAGGTCACTTTGTGTGAGGGAGTAAAGGGTGCTGCAAAAAAACTGAATGGAGACAATTACCAAGCAGGACGTGTTTACATTGCATTGAATTATGGATGATATTTGGGTTTGAAGTTAACAGATTTGCTCACTCACTCCAAGGGTGTACTGTAGTGAACTTAAAACTGCATGATGTGTGGACTGGACCCCAAAACAACATTCCGTTTTGATGGGGATTCCATGAGGGCCAAAGGGCTAGGGTGAGGGCTGAGGGGACTAGCAGCCCAAATCCAGCCTATATCTAAATCAATCCAGATTGGAATTGGATTGGTTTTATGCAGTCTGAACAAGGCAAAGGAAACTGATTCAAATTTGATTAGCAAAAATGAGTTTCCATGTGTCTTTTTTGTTGCTGTTCAGATAGGCCACATATTAGATTTAGGCTGGATTTGGGCTGCCAGTGTGAACAGCCTGCTATCCAACCGCTATCATATGAATACTCAGAGGAGTGTAGTGTTCTCTTACCTCTGGCCCACCCATGTCAGTGCGGACCCAACCTGGGTGCAAAGCCATGCAGAGAATCCTGTCTGGCTCCAGGTCCACTGCCATGCAGCGACTTACCATGTTCAGGGCACTCTGTGGCAACATCCAAAACAAATGACAGTACACAATACAAAACACAAATGGTTACAATACAAAACCCAACCAATTTCTTTGCAATCAAATGTCTGAGATTTAACAAAGGTTGTGGACAGCAAGTTAACCACATTCTCACAGTCAAATGCACATTCTTTTACATATTTTTTTAAGGAACATTTCAATATAGCCTTTCAATATATTGTGCTAGTAAGGACCATAATCTTCAGCACCATCAAATAAGCAAACTAGAAAAAGTGCTCCTCGGAGCACAGGTCTCCGCCAGGTCAGGTAGGTTATTTTGGCCTCCTAGTGGCGCTATAATAGGCCAATGTGAAAAGGGTGCCATTTATTCCTAGGCCGTGCATGGCAATCGGACACTGCATGCATGATTTGAAGCATTTTGTTCTAAATGTGTTTTGCTAAATTTGACCTGCTGGTGGCGCTATAACAGGCCAATGTTAAAAGGGTGGCATTTGTTCCTCAACGTAGTGCAAATGTGCATTCAAAGTTTCACCGCAATCGGACGCTGCGTTCATGATTTGCTGCATTTTGTTCAAAACGGGCCACTTCTGCAAACATGACATGTCAATGTTAGCCAATCAGGATGGAATATGAAAAATCAAACAGATCCGTCTTGATCACATGACTATAGATATATACATGTGTACCGATTTGCGTGAAATTTGGATAACATTTGAAGGCTTAATATCAAAAAATGTGTTTTACATAAGTCTGCCTCCTGGTGGCGCTATAAAAAGCAAATGTGAAAAAGGCAGGGCAAAGGTTTTTCCTTGGCCTCTAGAGAGTGTGCATACAAAGTTTTACACCGATTGGTGCAGTTATAGGTAAAAACACGAATCGGCCTGTTACAGCGCCACCATGAGGCTGATTTCAACATTTTCAAATGGCATTTCTTCCTCTGCCTAATGGGAATGTGTGTGCAAAATGTCACAGAAATAGCATGCTGTGTTCATGATTTGAGGCATTTTGTTCGAAACGGAGTACTCCTGCAAACTTTGAAAGCCAATTTTTGCCAATCAGGATGGAATATGAAGAATCTGAAATTAGCCGTTTCTTTTAATGACTATAGAGATACTGTGTACCGATTTGCGGGATTTTTGGCCAAAATCTGTAGGAGTACTGTCCAAAAATGTGTTTTGCAAAAAGCGGCCTCCTGGTGGCGCTATAACAGGCCCAGGTGAAACATTTGGGGCAGAGGTTCTGCTCTGGCATCCAGGGAGTGTGTGTGCACAGTTTCTCTGCGATCAAGCCAACGGTGCCGGAGATTAGCTGTACACAAAATGACAGAATGACGGACGGACACACGGACACACGGACGGACGGACAGGGGCGAAAACATACTCTCTAAGGCAATACAGTTACCAAGCACTTTACAATTTACAGTGTTGCATAACACAATAAAACATAAGGAAACTGCTCTTTATCCAACACAGCATCCAGTCTGGGCAGTCTGGTGAGCCTCTGCAGCCATATATTAGCATAGCATTAACTAAAAGTAAATGAAGTGTGTAAGGAATGCATGACCGAGTAACACCATGGAGGTAAATTACATTTAGTCTTTGTCATTAACATTGGCTGACTCTGCTTTTAATCCTAATCATTAACTTCTTGTTATCCATCACTAAAGCCTAAAGATTTTGTTATAGAGTATTTATTCATTGTGGCATGGCCTAGGGACTGTCTGCCAGCGGGGGAGGCAGAGGTGGCTCTGCCAACTCAAAGGCACACCTGCAGCTGATCAGGTAATTAGGTCACACAGGCTGGTTATGTAACTCTGTTGCAGTGAAGCCAGGTTTGTCTACTGTTCTATACTCTGTGTGTTGAGAGACTGTCTGTGTTATTGACCAATTCATAATTTTATTTGCTAGTTTACGTGTGGCTGTGGGCAAAGAGAGTCTCTGTTCATCCCTGTAGACAAGAAAGCTACAGTTCTCAAACGTCTCATTTCACTCTGGGCTTATAGTGACAGATGCTGGTCACAGTGATGTTTGAATAATACCTTGGATGTCCGGTAAGGGTACCATTTGAAGTTGTTGGCCCTTTCCCCCCAGTTTAGCTCAACAGAGCCCAGCAGAGAGGTCATGTTGATAACGGCTGCCCTGTGGATGCCCATGCTGCCACCTGTTCCTCCCCTGGAGGCCGCTTGCTTCAGCAGCGGCAGGAAAGCCTGGCAGGGACAGAAAGACTCTTAAGACTGGAAACTAGGGTTGGATTCCGGAACCGGATCCAACATTGAGGAACCGGAATCGGTTCCATGACATTTGGAACCGTTTCCAGAACCGGTTTGATCACTTGATCTCTTGGCTCACCACATACCTGGTATGTGGACTTCACGTCACGCTATACAATTACAATACTATTCTCAAACGTTTCAATTTCAAGGGCCACCATAACTCTGAGAGGATACAAATGGTGGTTTCATTTGTACACTTTCAGAGTTACAGACTTCCAAGGGTCTATTTGGAACCCAATATAGGAATAGTTAAAGGGAACCGTTAAGGAATAGGACCGTTAAGAGGGAATAGTTTTTTTAGGGATCCCAACCCTACTGGAAGCACACTACAGGATGTTCACAAGATTTATACACAACACCTCCCAGTCAAGGTCAGTGTCAATCAAGGCCAGTGGTGTACAGTGTTTTACATAAGTAACGCATTATGTAATATTATGAGTAGCGTAAATACAGTACTATTACAAATTGTGTGATATTACAGCTGCTATGTCAAGCAATGCATTACTTTCAGAAATTGTTTTTATAGTTTTTAATGCTAATAAATTCATGCAGACATATCAATCAATATTTTATTTTATTACCTTTTACAAAATACTATATTATAGTATACTCTGCACTAATAGAGGGGTGCTGCAGCTTCTGAGTTGTTTGTGTTTCATCATGACAATGAAATATAGTCTCATAAAATAGTATGTTGGTACCAACCAATAACATTATTGTGGCAAGAATGTATTAATATTTGTATTACATTTTGAAACTATCCTCCCCAACACTGTTCAAGGTCGGGTACTGCGTTTTATTCCAGTCAAGTGGCTGCTGTGCGGCTGTGGATGTGCAGAAACGTGTTTAAAGTATTTTTAATTTCAGTGCTGGCTTTCTTGATTGTTCCACACAAAGCATGCAAACCCTTTCATGGGAAGTGTGAATAGAGAAGTGAATAGAGAAGACAATCCAACATCAACGAACACTAGCTGCAATTTCACAAACGTAACAGCGTGTCAAGTTTCTAAAACAATGGCTACCTTAGTTATCATGAGAGGAGCCACAGAGTTAGTGTGGAAGTTCTCTATCATCATCTCCGCTGTAACAGTCTGGAAGTCGGCCACCACATTGATTCCTGCATTGTTAATCAAGCAGTTCAAACCCTCTTCCTGTACGAGCTGTCCCACTTCCTCTGCTGCCTTCTCTATGCTCTCTTGGCTCACCACATCTTATGGAGAGACAGATTGAACATCAGGGCCATGCAGAGAGACAGGAGGGCAGGTGTTCAACTTTACACAGTCAAATCCTTAATTTCCATTTGGTTACATTTGTACTCTCTGAGTTAAAAATTTATAAATAACACTTATCACTTAATAAAGGGCAGACCCCACCGCACGCACGCACGCACGCGCACGCACACACACACACACACACACACACACACACACACACACACACACACACACACACACACACACACACACACACACACACACACACACACACACACACACCAAAATAAATAATAATAATAATAACCTTTGAAGTTTAGTTGATTTAACCGTTTTCTATTCCACATCTTTCCTGTCAATATGGAATTTAGACACCAGTGTTTTGAGAGTTGGAAGAGTTGGAATTCTTATTGAGCAATTGCAAGTGAAACACTGCACACATAATCAGTGTTGGTGCGATTTCAAACCTGGTATGAACCGCTGGAACTGGGCTATTTATGATGATAGTTTCCACAGTAGCACCACAAATATAATATACAGGTATTAGGCCTAGAGTATAATTCAAACGGTATCTAGAAGAGTGGGCACCTGTAGAGTGTGCACTCATTGTGGCTTTTGGGGGGGGGGGGGGGGTACACACAGAGCTCCTCAATCACAACCCTGCTTATCTGTTACTGTTAAGGGTGCCCATATTTCCCCAATGCCCATTCTACCATGGTGCCCAGTATTCTCCAGGTCCCACCGCCCACTCTTCATGTAGCTATTCATTCAAACACCACAACTCACACACGAACACCCATCATCATTCTTTCCTGTCTTCTTACCCAGGGGGATTATATGGATGTTGGGATGGCTCTCTGCCAGTTTCTGGAGTTCCTGTACAGCACACGCAACAGAACATTAATATTGCACAAGACCCTCTGTCTCTTTATTACTTATGCACATGGTAACAGGATAGGCCTATAGATGGGCACAAGGGACATATAGGCACCTCGATGTAAAATTGGCTATTTTGTCCAAAATGTTAAATTTTTTAATATTTGGAAAATAGTAAAGTAAAATATACATGATTAGAACATGCTTAAACATTCGACAATTAGGTCTAATATTTCTACAATTGCTACAAAACCTGTATATCCAGTCATTTTGAGGCATAAACAAGAAGTTGAAGGATAGAATGAAGTCTGATAATGATGTACCGTGCATGTTCACGTCATGTATACTTTACATTAAAATTAAGAAAATTTTTTCATTTTTTTTTACATTAAGACAAAATATCCATGCACACATACATTGTCACTGTCACGTTTAAGTTAAAGTATCAATACTGCAATGTAGAGATACTCTGTTACAAGTCCGGAATTCAAAATTGACTTGAGTAAAAGTACAAAAGTATTGGTATCAAACTTAAAGTAGCAAGTAGGAAGTAGCCTACTCATTATGCAGAATGTCCCATTTCACAATGCGTCCAATGTCACTCTGCACGCATTGTGAGCTTGTAGATGGGCTGAAGTGTACTGTATGTTTTGTAATAATTCACAAAATCTACAAAGTAACAAAAGTTTTCAAATAATTGTAGTGGAGTAAAAGTATAATATTAGCCCTTGAGATGTAGTGGAGTAGAATGTACTGAAAATTGGGAAATACTCCAGTAAAGTAAAAAAAAAAAAAACCTCAAAATTGTATTTTAAGTACAGTATTTAAATGTACTTAGTTACTTTACACCACTGGTCACTGATCAATGTCTTGCGCACATTGACTGTACTGTGACAGGTTCTAGGCTACTGTAGGCTACACTACTACACAGCGACATTATTACTATGTTGATACGTTTCTATACCGGGTATATCAACCATAGATATATTATTATATATCTATCTATGGAAACAACTACCTGAGCACCACTCGGGTTCCGTGCCGTGGCAATGATCTTGCCCGGTGAGAACTGTCCCGTCGCAAGGTTGTTCACTATCTGTAGACCGAGTCCCCGAGTGGCTCCCGTTACCATCACAGAACGGCAGTTTTTGAAATTGGCTGCACCACTCATTGTCAGTGTGCACTGTAGCCTATATAGGTGATTATAATGTTTATTTTTTTTAGAGCTTGGATAAGGAGCTTTCCATTGAGAATGATCACGTGACGACGTGTCTGTTTACAGAAAAGGTTTTATGCATGATCCTCCTGAAATGTACGATACTGGCCAGTAGGTGGCAGGATTTCAACACTTCTGTAGCCTCTACATTTATAGCTCAATCAAGCCCTAAACACACACGCACACGCACACGCACACAAACACACACACACACACACACACACACACACACACACACACACACACACACACACACACACACACACACACACACACACACACACACACACTCCTTTTTATAGATGACTAGACTGATTTCAAAGTGATTCATCTAACATTAGGCTACCTGTACAGTACATTGACATTTGACTTTATAAGTGGATGCCTGCTACTGTAGATAAGATGTAGCCTTCATCTTATCTGCATCTGTACCTTTCAGGATTCAAGTATGAGACCGTGTAAGAGTGTTGTGGAAGGCAAGTAGGAAAGTTTATTGACTTCTAAAAAGTGAACAGCATCTGTGGGTATGTCCTTCAAATAAAACAAAACAAGATAGTCCAAGCCTTTCTAGGAGTTTTGACTGCAGTGTAAACTGGTACAGATATTGATCACCGTAGTTATTTCTTCCTCTCCCTGAATCCCTCAAGGATCCTCTTTCATATGATCTTCCTGCCCAATTTCAGGCTTCCCTGGCTTTCACAGAGGCAGAACACAAGGCCATTAAAACTGTCTCAAGAGCCCCATGCAAGACAGCAAGAAATGACAAAAATCACTCACAGGCTTTATGTAGGGAAAATACTGTTTCAGTATTTTGGGTTTACTTAGCTGGATAGAGGGGAAATATGCTTTTGTGGAGTTCATAGTGTCAAGTGAGCCCCAACATTACTCAAGCTAACTTTTAAAATGTCCACTTTTTGGCCTCAGAGAGGACAAGAGTTTATATATATTTGATCAATGAACTGGAATGATTCTGCTATATTTAGCTTCAGTTGGTCTTCATGGAGTATGACTGAATTATGTCTCATCCTAGAGTTAGCTGTGCATGCGTGCAAGTTTGGTTGCATCTGTGCACTGGTGTTTGATATTGTGTGAGGTGTATCAGAATTTAGGTTGGGGAATCCATTTTCAATCACTTATTTAATTCGTATGAGTTATATTTAAAGAGAGGACATAAATAAAATACCAGGTTTCCCTTCATCAATGAATAAATCATGGTTGTTACCTTTTTATACTGCCTGTAGTCTTCATCATGTCAGCTTTTACAGATGTAGCTTACTCTGTCAGTGAATGTTAACATACACGCCATCATTCACTATACTCAAGCAAGCATGATGCTGTCTTTCAGTTGGCTGCAAGTGGTTTTCACAATTATGTCAAAGCTGAATAAAATAGAAGATACAAATGCATTGCCTCATGGGAAATTTGGTTTGCTGAACACCAGTACAGAACATAGTATGACCTACATCTTGCAGCGGTGTGGACTGCATAGGCCTATAGCACATTCGTTAGCTAACTAACAACACTTTGTTAAACAGTCGATCAATCTAATACTGTCAACATGGAATATTAATTCACCACCAGCACACTCAACAGTGGCAATAATAGAACATTTGATGTGTTCTGCAACATCCTCTGTGATGCTTTCAGTCTGGTAATGCTTAATTTATACTATCCCATCACACAACGGTGTCACTGAAAATAAACTGTTAGCTAGCTTGAAAGTCTTTTATTGTTGATACAGAGTATAAATGGGGCTGTGGAGTGGAGAGGCCAGCAGAGAAATTAATGACAGTGGCAGCACCATAAACAGTGTGCACACACATATAACTGAGAAATGGAAACAATAGCCTGTTTAATCTAGCATATCGTTGCTGTCAGGCAGAAACCTTGCATGTCCAAAACTTTACTTTTCAGGAAATGGAAAAAAATAACCTGTCTTCCAATAACCTCATGTCACCTCATGTTTTCCTTACAAACTGGCGAGTGTGATCCAGTCTAGCTCTCATTGACTTCAATGCATTCCATTGAACTTCCGGCAGTTAGCCTCCCAGTGCAACGAATCTGCCAGCTGGAATTACTGGACAGAGAGAGTGACATAGATGTCTGCTCCTTCTTAAATAAGTTCCTTTACTAGAACGGATCAGAAAACTGCAAAACGAGTTGATCCCTGCCAATGGATCCAATGTTGTTATTATTTAGTCACAAGCTCTTGTTAATACTTTTCATTGGTTAAATTTATAAAACCCAGACAGACCGAACCACTTTAAAAAATAGCAAAAATAGTATATCGACAAGCTCACAACACATAACGACGCAACGTGTTGTGAGATTGTAGATTGGCTATTGCATGACACCGTTGTACGACAAAGTAGGGCATTGTACTGTTAATGGGGTGCATTTCATCCAAAGTTATTTTCAGAATCTGAATGTAAGTGTATCTCCAGTCTCCTATTACTCAAACTCCTTGAAGTGGCAGGCAATATTGCATATTGGGGTATTTTAGACCGTTTTAGACTTTATTATTGTCTTATTTGTGAATAAAATCCTAAATATCCCCTGCAGGGGTCCCTGCAGTGTTCAGAGCTGTGGCTGATGATTTAAAGATTTAAATGCTTCTGATTAATTGATGCAGATTTGTGCCTGCACTGCAGTGAGCTGGGAGTTGGTGGTGCACTCGCTGTATTATTCAGGTGGCTTTAAAAGCATGTCAGATCAATTGAAGGGATTTTACTAGAAATATCATGTCCTGCCTCGCTTACTCAGAAGTAACAATCCCAGTCAGAGAAACCACCAGAGAAACCAAAACAAGACCAGCTGAGAACCTAGTATATGGCTAGACCACAATGGAAATATGTTTTTTATTTTATTATTATTTTTCTTTATTGTGTTATTCCCTATTCTCAAACAATTTCAATATTTGTCGCAGGCGCAGCGTATTGCCTGTTACATTGTTTTTTGTTATGTCAAATCAAAATCAGAAGGCCATGTCTAAAATGCTGGAGAACTTTTATTATAACTTTTGGCTACATTTGCATACATAGACTGGCCCTAGAGTACAGCCAAGAAGAATACTGCCTTTATAGTCTATTTCTTACTGACTTAAATTAATACAATAAAAAATTACTTAGTTTGACATTTTTAGGGCCTCTGCATGATATTGAGCCCCATAATAAAATACTTTGTCTGTCCATCTGTTCACTTCATTTTATTATTATTATTACTCTGCCTGCAGCAATGTGTGGCAGGGAAATGTAATCACGCTGTGAACAAAATAACTCTAGAACAGATGCATGGATTTTCATTAAACTTGGCGGGAACGACCACTATGCTGCCCCAAAGAGATTATTAACTTTTGGGTCTCAAAGGTCAAGGTCACAATCAAAGAAGGACATAATTGGTCTGGAATGGAGACATAGACCAAGAAAGGTTGGTGCACTGCATGCAGTGTTTTCACCCTGGGAGCATCTTTAGTCTTGCGACCACTAGGGATGGGGCCTTTACTGACCTGCCAGAGTTTAAATCTCTAGAATTTGGATTATTCACAGTACTTCTAAGATCTTGTCATTAAGATACAATTCGTTCTTCTAATATTTACTTTGATTGTAGCTTGTAGGGTACAACAGTATTGTCCTCCATTTGGCTAAATAGGCTTTTGTTAATTAAAAAATTAACCTAAAGACATATACACTGTACCACAATGAAAGTTGATGTCAACTTCCTGTTAACTGAAAACAGGTTTGCAGGGCAGCTGTCGTTCATTGTTTTCATTTAAGGACGTCCTCATTTGTAAGGGAAAATAGTCAAAAATATGGCACACTAACTTGCTTTGATATACTGCAATGTTTCACTCTGAAAAATTATATCCGTCTAATAAGTATATAAATGCAAGTTAGACAGTGTGCAGCAGGGCAAGAATTTCACGGGGCCATGGGGAAAAAAGCACAACTGGTCCACTCTGGGAATGGAGATCCACAGTGCAAATGGGGCTGTCAGAGTGAATACTAGCCAAGCAGAAGTGAATTATGATAAAACTACATTTATTTTTGTAATGTTCTTGATTGCCTGTGTTAAAGTACACCACGGTCTGTAGTACTTAAAGCACATTTTAGTGACAAGCACAATAAATTGCATCACCTTAATCTTAAGATATGTTTTATTAATGTTTCCAATTGACAGTATCAGCCAAAAACCAACATTGAAAATTAAAATCATAACATATAGTACATAAGGGAATGACAACAAGATGACTTTAGGAAAAGAAAAGGTTGGAGATTTCATACCAGCTCCATCACAGGTTATAAATAACAAAAGTTAAATCCATCACAGTTTGTTTGCAGTCATGTTTTACTATATTTATATTGTATTTAATGCAAAGTCGAAGAGCGAGCGGGAATAAGGTTAAGGGTCACTCAGTCTACTGTTTGGGAAGGCAGAATCAAAATTCAGGGAATATCATCAGGATGTACAGTCATTTTCTTAAAAAGGGATCTGGGTTGAGGGCTAGAATAAGTCACAGTTTGAAAGGAGTCAGGCTGAGTACGGAAAGCTGGGATTCAGGTTAGGATCATGGGAGATGAAGAGGCAGGGTTGGAGTTAAGGTTTGGATAAATGGTCTAGGCTACTGTAGGTTGATAAAGAGTCTGGTCATGACTGGGGTTTACAGTAACTGATGTTTTGGGTGTATGGTCATGGAGTACAGAGGTGTGCCTGAACTGCTTTCATCATAAAGGTGAGAAGCTAGAGACTTTCAACAGGGCCAGGGCTACGTTTATACGGTCAGGTTGCAGGGATTTAAAAAGGGAAGAGCTCTTTTGTGCTGTTAGTGCTCTTTTCATTCATTCTGAGGTCATACCATAAAGGGGCGTGTCCGGCACATGCACCTGGAAACTGTTGCCAGGCAGCTGGAAGTGGGCGTGAACTCGAGGGGCGGGGGGGGGGGGGGGGGGGACAGGCAGAGAGAATGATGGCTGGCATTAAGAAAGGGGGACAGGTCACATGTCCCTGCACAGGACAATCTCCAGTTCGCTGCGGTACAGCTTCCCTCCGTCAGACAGGGCCATGATGCTCTGCCTGTAACCGGTCAGATTTTTCACGTCCACCTCCTGACCAAGAGAAATTAAGTTAGAATCATTACATGACATCATGTTCAAATTATACATTTCTTGTGCATGTATATGATTGTATCAGCCATGCCCTGGCTTAAGCCATCAATGTTATGACCATAAAATATTAGTGTAGCTGTAGCTCTTAGGTAAGTAGAATTAGATTTTTGCTTAAGCAGAAGTTATGTTTCTGGCTTTATTCATGCTGGCAAACTACAGCACAATCCTGTCTGTGTGAATGTCTTGTGCCCTGGGTCTGTGCCTATCTGCATGAAAGCTGACAGTGCTATTGAGTGAGACAAATTAATCGTACAGATTTTGAAGGGAATAGACTGGTGTAAACTCTTCTAGTTTCATCATCCTGATCTTTTAGCCCTAGATTTGAAAGCAACTCAGACGGTTGATAGGAAAAGCTAAAATAAGTATAACAGGTCACACTGTGTTTCACATAGTACAAGACTGTGCTACAAGTGTATGTATGTTTGTTCTGCCTAATATTGCTTGTATTACATTGTACAGTTGAGAGTGGAAGGAAAGGAAGAATTGGTGACTGAGAGGTGATGATGTGAAAAAAGACGTGTGCCACATTAAGACCAACATAAAAAGAAGTGCTTGCTTTGTGCCTCAGCCTTGAGGCCGTCCAGCAGAGTAACACATCAGTTATATAATATGTTGGTTATGCTGACTAGCCTATTGATTCTCACCACCTTCTTGTTCTTTTGGTAAAGGTCCTTTAGCAGGGCATCCAACTCCTGCTCATCAATGTAGCCATTCCCATCCTGATAGGAGACAGTAAAACATCACACATAACATTTTAACCTTGAAATAGACAGATGAAAGGAGGACTTAAAGGATCTACACCATGAATTTAAAAAAAAAATTTGATATTTAATATCTGTATGGTGTATACCTTTTCAAACCTTTTTCAAAAGGTTTGAGCCTAAATCATCACTCAGATATACTCATCCCAAGTCAATTGTCTCTGGCTTATACAGCACTTTCAGCTGCAATACCAAAACGTCCTCTTGGGCAGGGGGGGGCTACTGAGCAATTCTGTCTGTTAATAAAAAAAATTATTAAAAAGGAAAAATTCTGCATAAAAAGAAGCATCTAAGAAAAATACAAAATCGAAAAAAAAAACACTTTGAACATTTTTGAACAATTCCACCAAGTGTTTGAGGTGCCTGTTTCACCCACTTCCGGGGGGCGGAGCCAAAATCCGAGCCCGAAGTATTTGTTCGTAGACCCCCACTTAGCCCCCCAAAGTGGGGGTCTACGAACAAATAGAAAAGTTTCGGAGCGATTCGGGCACTTTTCATTTAACATTGGGTTTGCCATCATTAATGTTTGTGATGTCAGAAACATTGCCATTCTGAGATCGCCTGTTCAGACACGCCCATTCTGGAAATCCATGAAATGAGAAGGAATGACTGAATTAAAAAAAAAAACATTTGGGGACCCCAAAAAATACAAAAAAACAAGAAGAAATTGATTTTCATGGTGTAGACCCTTTAAAGACAAACAGGAGATCATAGAAGGAAATGGAGATATTAGGCAGAAAAAAATCCATATCTTAATACAAGATACACAACAACAGCTAGAGAGACCAACCATATACCCCATGCTTAGTAAAAAGCACTTTTGTTTTAAAAGCAGTGAAGGCCATTGTTATTTTATAACAGTGGTACACAGTGTTGTGCAGAACCTAATAATATATAATTTAATATAATGTATAATATAATAATATTTCTTTGTTATCTTTGAACCAGACAAAAAGTACCATGGCACTGTAACAAACGAATCTTCCATTTATTCATGCTGTGTCTTGATGACATCAGAGATAAGAGTCCTGTGTGTCTTATTTTTGTGTTTTTGGAGAACATACAAGACCGGACTGTCTTAGAAGATCATTTGATTGTATGAATTAAATTCCTAAAGTAGTCTTTGTAGAATTAGAGAAAAATACCAGACTTTAACCCAGTCTGGGTGTCTTGATTGTGTGGCAACTTGAATATTTTCAAAGCTTTGCACAATTCGAGGCACTGCGAGCGATGTTACTGTACAGTTGACCTACCACACTTTGCCGTCTGGCCACAGCCTACCACACAATGCCTCAGTACCAATGACAGCAGTTGCCCGTGTTTCAGCTGTAGGGGTTAGACTCATAACAAAACAGATAAACTAATTACCCTCATGAATGTTGGCACATCCGCTGTGTCTCCATGAATTAAACATAGTGGCTCATCTACTGTACTGTATAATTGAACATGTCTGCCATTCTTAGCAAGTGAGATAGTTAGTCCACGACATTCAGAACAATGTCACGCATGTCCTGTAGTCCTGTCCACCTGATGGCCAGGATTTATGTACTGAACAGAGTCACGGTAATGACAGCAAAACAATCAGTCTCTCTGACAAAAATACGGATACTATAGTTGGCTACCCAGTACCCAGGGTCTGCGAGCCACAAGCCAACAATCTGGCAGTAGAACAGATAAAAAGCATGACATACAGTACATGCATTGAAAACCAATATCTGAGCTGGCAACAGTGCTGGTATAAAGCAACATGCAACTGGGTCGTTTTGTTTTTTATTGATTGATTTAATACTTTATTCAACATTACAGAGGTACACTAAGACATTTAGGCTAAAAGGATAACACCAAAAAGTCCTGGGGACTTGTTTCCATAGTGGTCCTACGTTAACTTCCTCAAGAACTGTCTCAACGTTATAATAACCAGTTCAAATCATGTCTTTCGTGTCCACAGAATCCAGCTGATATAATCAATAGAAATAACTGCTGTACAACTGGACTTCCTGTGCTCCTCCATTGTAGGCTACTCTGCACTTAATCAGCTGTCACTATCTTGTCTTGTCAATAGAGCACCGAAGTCCTGACGTCACTCGTTCATCCCCAGGTTTGCGGAAGTAATTTCTCTATGGAGAATAACATTGGGTCATCTTAGAATCGTCTCATATAAGAATTGTGGTCCAAAAATAAACACCGCGTGTCGGCGTTATTGTCAGGGAGGAGGTTCTGTATAGTTTATGATAGTCAGTCACTTATATTTGATACAGTCTGTTTCTGGCGAAAATGTAACTAATTTGGCGGAAGTAACATTAGCGTTTTCTCACCGTCAGTTGATGCTTCATATCCATAAGAGTCAACCCGCCGTGGTCATTTGTTTATTTTTGGAACACAGTTCTTATTTGACGCGATATTAAATACGTCTATGGGATTCAGAACGGGGGTGGAAAACTGCGAACCAGGTAGACAAACAAAGGATGTGTAAATGACGTCAGACTTCGGCGGTCTATACCAAGCCATTCATTCCAAGCAACGTCTAAAGTTGAAAGTGTGGTTGAAAGCACCAGTTCCTGCCACTTCTAAAGAGACATGTGCAGCAATTCCATCTCATTTACCTAGGCAACTCAGAGGATTGACCAAAATGTTGCATAGTCATGATTTTGACTAGAGCAGGGAAAACGCCAAAGCAAATGCTGAGTCATCCAGCAAAGTTTACCTGAAGCTACCTCTTACATACTGTATATCCATACTGCAGTGCACAAAGTAAGTGTTTATTCCAAGCCATCTCTAAAGTTCGACTGACAGCACAAGTAATACATTGATGGGATAGAGGAATCAGGAACTCACGCAATTATGTGCCCATGATTGCCTTGGATAAATCTGATGCAAGCAACATTCATCCATGAGTGCCTGGAAAGTGAAGTAATTCAGTGAAACCCTATAGCCAGTAGTGGGGTCATTTACCTTGTCATAGAATGTGAAGATGGCATTGAACTGCTCAGTGGTCAGCTTGACACCCTATAACAACAAAAGGTTTGAGTTTCACTTCCAGGTGTGAAATGTTGATACTGCAGAATATGAAATTGCATTCAAACTTTAAATGAAGAATTGCATTACAATAAATTAGACAATAGTATCCGTTTTAAACTTGTTCATCATCTTTTACTAATGTTATTTTGGTTTACATTTGATTGAATGAGCACTATATTTTACACTACACCTACCTGGAACTTAAGTAAGAAGTTCTCCTGAACAGGGAGAAGCCTGTGGGAATGGAAGTCTTCATCAGTTACATAACAGTTAAAATATAAAAATTGTGTACATATGTTGTGTTACATGCAGAATGATAAATGTTGAATAAACATCGACTGTGAATCATTTTTGTTTCATTTTTTTCCCTCATCCCCCCACCCCCAATTTAGTTTCTGTCAGGGACTTTATGGGCCTTGTGGTCCCCGTTGCTGCTATAGTCTCCAATGTTGGCTTGTGGAGGGTGTAGAAAACCATTCAACTCCTCTGATAAACATGGGAGTTGGACTCATATTGGACTGGAATTTCACTGGGAGAGTGTAACACACACAAATGTTCATGATATTTCCCACAGACCCCGTCCCTGCTGAATAGGTACGCAGAACAAACCAACAGGGGTCGCCAGTTCAGAAAAATGAACTGGCTTCCCTCCCGCATACAGTGCCAATTATGTTTGTGGGAATCAAACTTGATTTTAAATTTAACTTGATTTTACTTTTGGGTGCTGAATAAATAGCAATGACATTGTACATTACCTCGCCATCTCTGATAAGCCCAGCTTTCCGTCTCCATTCGTATCAAACATCCTGAGCTGTGGAATGGGTTGATAAAAAAAGTTATGAAATCATAAAAAAAAAGAAAAATGTAGCTCCACCCAAAATTCAACAATCTACGGATCGACCTTCAACA
>NC_137610.1:37511534-37551534 GCF_963280865.1 Gymnoscopelus braueri | reverse complement strand
AGAGAATTCTGTTTATCTTTGAGGGTGATGAAGCACAGACAACTTATTTTTTAGTCGATAGAGATGGTTAACAACCAGCTGCGATGGGAATTGGAAAATATGAAACATTAATATGGAGAGAACAGTATGCAGAATGAACAAAAGTATAATTGAAAAAAACTAAAAATGTCTGTTAGTGTCTTCATTTTGTGAGTTACTGTTACTGTAACATTAACATTTTGAGCCATCAGCCATTCTCTTAGAACTTAGTAACTTTTTGCCATTTTCATTTTGAAAGCCCTCAGATATTGCTGATCATAACCACTTATACCCAAGGGTATGTCATTAAAGACAGCAATTTAGAAGAAAACCATGTTTTTAATCCTTTTTGAAAATAGCAAATCTAAAAGGTCACAACACGTCGTGATGCAACACGTGAGTTTTTAGATCGGCTATTCTCAAAAGTATTTGAAAGATTTTGCGGTTGTTTTGTGGCTATCCTTGCCTTGATGGTGCATACTCAGGGGGTGTGGGTGAAGTGGTGAATGAGCTGCTTCTGCATTACACAGTTGTGTACAACACAGCACCAAGCAGAACAAAGGTGATTGATTGGACAGTTGGTTCTAAAGAACGTGACTGGCTTCTTCAATAAAGTACACCGTGGTTCGGTTTCATTAAAGACCAACAAAGAATTTCCTCTCTTCTCTCTCTCTCTCTCTCTCTCTCTCTCTCTCTCTCTCTCTCTCTCTTTGTCTCTCTCTCTCTCTCTCTCTCTCTCTCTCTCTCTCTCTCTCTCTCTCTCTCTCTCTCTCTCTCTCTCTCTCTCTCTCTCTTTCTTTCTCTGTCTGTAGCTAAGAACAATATTATCAGATAGTTTTAGCTTCTGTCAACAAAAGTTATATTAATGTCCTGTAAGCGATTGAGAGAAAGTCTTGTGTGCGTGCCTGCGTGCGTGCGTGCGTGCGTGTGTGCGCGAGTGTCTAGTGATGTTGACAACACTCATGAATGTAAGCACCACTATATGAATAAGTGGGACAGTGAAGTGCCTCACTGCAGTGTATCCCCTCTCTCATTCCTGTGGGTCTTATTGACATTTTGTCAGTGATTACACTCTGGGGAGAAACTCCTAGCTAGCAGCTTGATCATCACATAAAGAATATACACATTTAATTACCATGAAAACACCATGAAATGACTAGAAGGTTTCAATAAAAGCCTTGATGGATCCATCACACTGAATGGACACATCTGTTGGTAATTGTACTGTGCTAATTCAAATGTAGGGTACATACCGCCTGTTCCAAACTGCCTTTAAGCTAAAACAAACATATGCTTAATGTACCCTGTTCTAATGAAATGTTATATTTGGTGTGCTCTAATTAATGATTTCATCCACATTGTGCTCAAAGTGCCTTAAACTGTTCCATATAATAATAAAATGCAAACCCAAAAGTGTTTCCAATTTCTCACAAGTGCACGCTAACTTCTTCCTGTACCCAACTGCATCTATTTTAGAGGAATTATGATTGCTGTCTAAAATATTTGCAAATATTAGCCAGAGGGTAAATTTCATGGATGAGTTTTAGCCTGATTTATCCTTAGTTGCTACAGGCTCATGTCACATTGTGGTGTGTTGTGAGCTTGTAGATCAGCTATTTTCAGTGCGCAACCCAACACCAACTAAGTATAAGACGGGCATTAAATTAACTTCAAGATCAGTCAGTTGAAATGTTAATTTACCGCCTTGCCCTTCACATTAGAAAGTCCTCCTCCTTTGGTGCATGTGATTTGATCTACACCTTTGTAGCTGCCTTCACTATCCCCCTTCCTCTAAGGACCACTATAGAAATAATCCTTTGGGCTTTATCGTGTATTCTACTAACCTCAATCATTTCAAATGTGTTCAACTAAGGACTGTATGAATGCTATCTTGCACGTATCTTTTATTGTCAAATAATTATATCTGGTACACTCTAGTCCGTACCATACTGTAGCAGAATAGTACTTAGACCTTACATGAAGTGGCAACATTAAAGAATCACAATAACATGGTCTTGACAGATACTGCATGACTATTCCTCTGAGATTCTGGTGCAGACATAACTGTGACTCCAACACTGCTGCCCAGCAAAGGAAAACCTTCAAAATGTTTTACTATGCCAGCAAGGGCATTCCATAAGCCAATATGAATATTTGCTTTTCAGCTTTGGTGCTGTCCACTTATTTATTTTATTCATTTTCTTTCTTCATTGAGGACATGGCTGAGTTAATTGAGTTTTTCAAATCATTCAATTTAGGAAGTAGATTGTAATCGGAATACAAAACTCTCAACAGTCTTTGGCCAGAGATGGTTGTCATATCCAGCCTCATAAAACATGATAAAGAATCCATGCTCTACGGTTCCTCAACAAATTGCTCCATCGCTTTTCCATTTTGAATTAATCGAACTGGAAGTCAGCTGAGTCTAGCCCTGACAGATAGTAGGGAAGACGAGAGGGGCACAGAGAATAGGAGATTCAAGTGACAGCCCCTATGAGATTTGATCCAGGGCCAACGGGAGAAATATGTATAGCTTCATCATCTCTGGTTGCAAGGCCTCCTGTGTATTTTTTATCTGCACCTCAGAGATGTTTACTCCATGTGAAAAACAAAAAACCCACAAACAAATTAGCTTGGCTTTCTTGATCTACATGCACCCAGGCAATGCTGCTTATGTGGACAATAGAAATCAAACACTCTCCAATCCTATCGCTGTTTGTATTTGATTTGCAAAGTGAGTTGTTGCAAACCATGGTATGCAAATTATTTTGCCAGGATAACTTGAACACCTGCACAGCATATTACCATGCAGTGTTAACTCAGAGTTAAAATGGACTCAAATAGATCCCCTTGGATCCCTTTTACCCTCAGAGTTAAATTAACACAGAGGAAATTACTGTGTGGGGGTTTTGAAAGACATTTTGACTGGTGTTCTCAGACATAGGCACAGTCACCTGGAACAGTCACCTTACAATGGAAAATAAATGGATGTGTAATTCATCTTTGACAGTACAGCTGTGTAACCCTTATCTCCCACCCCACCACACTCCATCAGAATCAGTAGGTTTCATTATGAGTACAGGCCTGAAATCAGATCCTCAATAAATCCAAAGAACCAAACCATGGTTCACATTGTTCACATTGCCCCAGCTCCAGTTGCCTACAGTAGCATACTTTCTTTTCTCTGGTCTACACAGTAAAACAAAAAGTGTTAATTTATCAACGTGTAACTCTGAGAGTGTACAATTGGAACCAAATGGACCCAGGGGCTCCTGGGGGTCTCCAGCTAAATGATTGATGCCCTGGTGTTCCGGGGTCCCCAGCTAAATTATTGATACTTACAGGTCCTTACAGGTCCATTTGTACACTAAATTAACACTCAGAATTGTACAGTGTACCTTGTTATTGTAAAGTTATATAGGCACTTTCAGTGGAGAAACCTTACTGGTCAGATCAATGTTGTTCCAATTCTCAGCACCAAACAACATATTATGAAAGACTCAATTAGTCACTGTCTATAGGCTGGAGCTCGTTAACCTCATTAAGTGTTACTCTCTGTGTGGCATCCCAGTGGACTCGTTGATGGTACTGTATAGCATCCTTCTAAAGGAGTCCTTCTAATAGTATATATAGGATATGCCATCATATTCAACAAACTACCGGAGAGAAACTCAGGACTTTACATTGAGAGGAAGAGAAAAGGAGAATTACTAAGGGATACTGAGAGCCAGAGAGATTGAGACTGTGTGTGTGTGTGTGTGTGTGTGTGTGTGTGTGTGTGTGTGTGTGTGTGTGTGTGTGTGTGTGTGTGCGTGTGTGTGCGCGTGCGCGCGCGTGTGTGTGCCCGACTGAGATAAAGGAGAATGGGTGAAGGAGGGAGAGAGAGGGGGGTAGAGAGAGAGAGGAGGGGAGAGACAGCGACAGAGAGAGAGAGAGAGAGAGAGAGAGAGAGAGAGAGAGAGAGAGAGAGAGAGAGAGAGAGAGAGAGAGAGAGAGAGAGAGAGAGAGAGAGAGGGGGGGGGGGGGGGGTAGAGAGAGAGGAGAATAGTAATAGGGGAGATGACTTTTATTTGAATAGATCAGGTAAATCTTGCCTGTGCTGGATATTCTGTAATCTTCAGTATATCAATTTGTGTTAAACTATTGAGAGTGCACACATTGACTGCCAGGGTTAAATTACTAACTATGAGGCACATTTTATATTGAGACATTGCAAAAAATGTCAAATAAATAAACCTCTATCTTTTCTATTAGGCTACAGTTACAGTAGGTAGAATATCATGTCATGTGTCATGTAAATAGCCCAGAGAGACTATAATGACTTGCATAATTTATTTCCAGTTAACTGTTCGCCTGAAAACGGATTTCTGTGTTGGACATTATCTAGAATCCCCAGCAACTGAAGTGTAATTAAAATATATATTGAAAATAGCAATGGTTATAGCTAGAATAACGTTTTTTTTTTAATCGATAATAATTGTGAATAATATAATATGAAGATGAATCTACCACAAATGTAGCAAATTGCAGCGCATTGCTGTTGCCTAACAACGTGAAACCGTTTGAATTGAAAAAATGCCATAACCTAATTACAATATAATCGGTGATGTTATAGGCTTTAGGCTAACAGTTCGGGGCAAGTTTGTCATTGGAGTCTTGTGGCTTATATGTGCGTCTCCCCGACAGCGCTCAATGCGTAATGGATGCGTAATGGTAGCCCTGAAACATGACTGTCATATCATGACAGTCATGGATGAACTTCAACCTGGACCTGGTGCTTGCACTTTCTCCATTTACGGCCCGTACATCTACATAAACGTTCAAATTTCGAAATATAAAGTGCTTTGGCTATGGCCACGGATGTTACAATTATGTTCGGGTGGGTACAAGTACCTGTATCTTCCGTATTGTTCAATAAAAAGGATTTTAATCCGATTGGTGGCCGTTTTCTCTGAATTTCTTCCATAAGCTTTCAACTACGCAACCCTATCGGTTGGGAGCTGTATTGCACTCTGATACATTATAACTCTATGAGAAAATGGCCACCGATCGCATTAAAATGCTTTTTAGTGAACAATACGGAAGATATGGGTACTTCTGCGGGTCCGTACAGAATTGTAACATCCATTACGCATCATGGGGTAAGCACTTTATATTTGATATCTGAACGTTTATGTAGATGGACCGTAAATGGAGAAAGTACAAACACCAGGTTGAAGTTCATCCATGACGGTCGTGACAGACAACCGTCTTGGATACATGGCTAGCGTAATGGTTAAACAGACTGTTCTGAAGAAAAAAGAAAGAAAAAGACTTGCGCTTATGACTTGGCTTTAGAACAATTTCGTAGCTGCTGAACTGAAGCGTGGGGTGTTGGGGGGGAAGCAAGAAAAAAACTACTAAACTACAGCTACAACTGTAGGCTGGACCAGGGTACGACATATGACAGCTACAATCGGCAATTGTCTGCATCATTTCAACCTTTGAAACAGTTATACCTAAAAGTTGATAATATATCATCATCATCAGCCATTTTTGCTTTTTTTTAAAATGTTTAATTTAATCATTCAACAGGCAGAAATACGACTGCTAAATCCATTCATTCTACATATATTCTAGTTCATTTAAATCAACTTGTTACATTGTCACGGCCGGGTTATCTTATTGATAGGCAATGGACCACCTGCTATAAATCAAATTAATTGCAGCGGAACGATATTTCATTCACAACATTTGCCACCAATTCACAGTATGAATAGACTGTACTTCTAAAATAACTGATATTCAAGCCCACAATGCATTGTGAACTTGTAAATCAGCCATTTTCGTTGTGCGGGACATTAAATTGATCAAAACTAAAAAACTAAAAAACTAAAAAAAGAATCAACCCACACAGAATTGAATACACAGAACCCCAATGGAAACAAACCATAGTGCATGGGTTTAATCCTTTTAGCATCCTTTTGTATAGAACTGTACTTTCTGTGCTTTTTTTGCAAACTGTTAATAAAGTATTCAATCAATCAATCAAAATCAATCAATCAATCAATCAATCAATCAATCAAATCAATCAATCACAAACTTGTTCCTACCGTCGGCGTCGAAGTGTTTCCAGATGTCCAGGAACTGGGACGCGGTGAGCTCGGCCAGGTGGAGGTGAGGAGGCTGAGGCTGAGGCTGAGGAGCTTTGTTTGCCATCTTATCAAAATATATGTAGGGTTATTATGATTATAAGCTTTGATAGTCCTGCTGCTGCCGGCCGCTGCTACAAAAATCCCGCACTAACTTTTCTCCGTTCAAACACAGCCCACTCTCTCTCTCTCACACTCTCTCTCTCTCTGTGCCCCCCGTGCGCGCTGCACGCCGCTTTTTAACCCCCCGTCCGGGACCTGCAGTTCCCTGGTGCGCGCGCGGGAGGCGCAGTGTCACCGTAGACGAGACGGGAGTAGGGGAGTGAAAGAATAGACGCGCGTGTGTGTGTGTGTGTGTGTGTGTGTGTGTGTGTGTGTGTGTGTGTGTGTGTGTGTGTGTGTGTGTGTGTGTGTGTGTGTGTGTGTGTGTGTGTGTGTGTGTGTGTGTGTGTGTGTGTGTGTGTGTGTGTGTGTGTGTGTGTGTGTGTGCGTGCGTGCGTGCGTGCGTGCGTGCGTGCGTGCGTGTGTGTGTGTGTGCGCGCGCGTGTATCTGCGTGTGCGTGTGTGCTTGCACCACGTTTACTTTTATGCCTCTGTGTGTTTATCATGCAGGGTGTTTCTAAACCCAGCCAATAAGTGAAGACGTGATTGGAGGCTGTGTGTGCGCGCGTGCATGTGTGTTGGCATGTATTGACGTGCGACAGAGTGACAGGTTGTCATCAGTTCTTTCTTGCACTCATACATCCATCTGCTGTCGGTTTGTTACAGTATATAGACTGCATAACATCTGTGTACAACGTATGGTGTGTGTGTGTGTGTGTGTGTGTGTGTGTGTGTGTGTGTGTATGTGTGTGTGTGTGTGTGTGTGTGTGTGTGTGTGTGGGGGTGTGCGCACGCGTGTGTGTGTGAAAAAAAGAAAAGAAAAAAAAAACCTGTCACAGTTCTGTATATACTGTAGTAGTAGTATGTCATTCCTCTGTGTGTTAATAAGCATGTGCAGCAGTTGTATCTGGTTTAACCTTTTACTGTTTGTTGTCATCAGTTCTATCTTGCACTCATAGGTATACATCCATCTGGTGTCGGTTTGTTACAGTATATAGACTGCATTATAACATCTGTGTACAACGTGTGTGTGTGTGTGTGTGTGTGTGTGTGTGTGTGTGTGTGTGTGTGTGTGTGTGTGTGTGTGTGTGTGTGTGTGTGTGTGTGAAAAAAATAAAATAAAAGTTCTGTCACAGTTCTGTATATAGTAGTATGTCATTCCTCTGTGTGTTAATAAGCATGTGCAGCAGTTGCATCTGGTTTGACCGTAATGTAACCTTTTACTGTTTGTTTGGATCTATTATGTATTGCGCTTTTTGTGTCAAATCATTCAAGTGTGTGTGTGTGTGTGTGTGTGTGTGTGTGTGTGTGTGTGTGTGTGTGTGTGTGTGTGTGTGTGTGTGTGTGTGTGTGTGTGTGTGTGTGTGTGTGTGTGTGTGTGTGTGTGCGTGCGTGCGTGCGTGCGTGCGTGCGTGCGTGCGTGTGTGTGCGTGTTGTGTGTGTGTGTTCATGTACTGTCGGTACCACATGTGCACGGACTGTGCGGGTCTGTAGTACAACATCTGTGTGCGTATCAAAGCGTGCAGCTCTCCAAGCTTGACTGCCTGTGAGAAGGCTACATGGATTTAATTAGAACTCACACACTAATCACATTTCCCACACAGCCGCAAGCTAGCAGTGATTAACCTACATAATAATGTAAATCATGAAGAAAAAGCTTTGTTTCATTAATAGGCAGTCTACTATGTGCAGGAAGGGCACAGAAGGAAGACAAGCACAGCCACAGGATCTAATATAGGCTTATATTGTTTATTTGATATGGACAGAATATGTAGGCTATTTATTTAAGCTTTATTTGATAGGGACAGAACATTTATTTATTTATGGTTTATTTGATAGGGACAGAATGTTTATTTATGGTTTCGGCCTATCTGATAGGGACAGATAAAGTATGCATAAACTGGCTGAGAACAATCCAATGCAATTTGCAACACCCATCCCTAGAATGGCTTTATCAAAACCAAATAGTGAGGTTAAATGAAGGCAAACATAAATACAGTATATGGTCAAATACAATAAAACACAAGATAAAGAGAATGTAACATAAGTACGAGATACAATAAAACACTAATTTAAGTAATAACATAGCTTATGATAGCTATGGAAAACTAAACATGAGTAGCCTGTGTTGTTAAATTTATCAGGATATAGCCTATACTTTTTTTTTTAATTCAATAAGTGGGGATATCCCAAACCACGTCCTGAAGAAACAAATAATCTTTCATCAGGGATTTTTCAAACATATCATTTCTTTGGGTGTATAATGCACATTAACAGTAAATATGCAGGACTGAAAAGACATGGGAATATGTGCAAGTGCATGTGTGTATGTGTGTGTATTTGAGATGAAGTATGGGAGAGAGGGCTGTTTGAGTGTGTATGACAGTGTGGGTCAGTGCGTGAGAGTGTTAACTCAGCAGAGCTGTCTTGGTCTATTTCCTCAGTGTCTCTTTTCACTCCATAACAATCAATAGCGGGCCCTGTGCTTGGTTGGCACAGAAAACCGTAGATAGATCATCATTACATTACAGGCGAGGGCTGTCGCCTGCCTTTTGGGACTGCAGAGTCACACTTATACGTGCACATGCGCGGGAACGTACAGTTCAGTACACTATACTGCACTACACTACACTACACGACAGACACATGCACGCGCACGCACGCACGCACGCACGCACGCACGCACGCACGCACGCACGCACGCACGCACGCACGCACGCACGCACGCACGCACGCACGCAAGCACAGTGTGTGTGATACGATACAGACTTGACCTCAAAGAACTCAGGAAGGCGGGGCATCCTCACGGCTCTACCTCACTTTTAATTTTGCTCTCCTGTAATTGCACAGTCTCATCTATCTCCGTCACTGTACTAGGCTGTTTCTCTCTTGCATTCATAATCTGTCCTCATCTCTATGCCTCTCCATCTATACTGTATCTCGTTCTCCCTAATTGTTTCTTGTTCTTATCTCTCTGTCTTGTCATTCTCTCATTTCCTTCATTCAAAGCAGATAGTACAGCATTTGCATCCTTCAGGAATATGTTGCTAGGTGTTTTGCAGTGAGGCTGAATTGTATTTTTGTGTGCATAGGATCATGTCAGTGCATGTATGTGTGTGCACACGCATGTGTGAGTGAATGTGTGCATATGTCAACATCTGTACAATTGTAATACATACAATCCTGCCCTATGGGTGTTGCTGTTTCTGTTGTCAGGATGCCTGGATCACCATGTTAATATTTCATATCTGCTCACCCACGTCTACATACTGTGTATATGAATTATGTAATAGATAGGACCAGAGCATGGGAATAGCCATTTCCATTCAGATGAACGTCACAGCATCTCCTTCTGTTTGAGATATAGTTTGTGTGTGTGTGTGTGTGTGTGTGTGTGTGTGTGTGTGTGTGTGTGTGTGTGTGTGTGTGTGTGTGTGTGTGTGTGTGTGTGTGTGTGTGTGTGTGTGTGTGTGTGTGTGTGTGTGTGTGTGTCTGTGTGTGTGTGTGTGTGTGTGAGGTTGAGAAGTGAGTGTGCCCTCTCCTTTATCTTGTTTTATTTTACTCATTCTTTCCTGTTTATTGATCAGTATTATTGATGGGGGTGGAACTCCGTCTCTCCTTGAATCAAAGCTTAACATCCATATTGATCACACACACACACACACACACACACACACACACACACACACACACACACACACACACACACACACACACACACACACACACACACACACACACACACACACACACACACACACACACACACACACACACAGATACACACATACACATTTGCTTTAACACTTTTATTTTGAAGCTTAGAGCTTGATGAAAATACATTTTGTTTCAAGACAACAGAGATAGTAGTAGATGGATGAAGTGCAGTAGGTTCCAACCTGAGACCTTCAAGGGGAATCACACTTCAAGTGGAGCCAAACCCTACGTCAATTTCTTGCCACGTTTGTGAGTTTGCTGTCATCTAAAGGTTAAAACTCATCTAAAGGGCTAGGCTGAGGTTGGGACACTGTGATGTAAGCAACACAGTTGCAGGTTAATACAATTCAGTCAGATAACTAACAAATAGATTGTAAACCATTTATTCATAGTGAATATTATATGTGGTCTTGGTGTTCAGGCTCTGCTATACATTCTCCCTGATTAGCAAAGTAGAAGACAACCATGAGCAGGGATATATATACATCTAGAATAACACCTCCCCCCAGGGGAAATCAGAACCCTTAGGGAAAGCAGAGCCTACTGGTGCTGGGGTGGTGGTGGGTGCAAACAAAACGCATACAACATTCAGAGGCATTGACCGCAAGAGGAAGTACAATGAATGAGGTGAGCTTAAGACATACATCGGCCACATAGTGCGGTGCATGTGTGTAAACCTCTTGAGTGTATTTGCCTGACAACTTTTGATGGCCAATGAGATTTTTAAACACCGCCTACAGCAGCTGAGAATTCAGCAACTCATCAACCAAGTTGATGGCTGTTTTGAACGGTGTACAACTGTGATGTTATCAGGCTGTACAACATGGATTTCCACTGATATTTCTGAAGATGAGAATACTTTAGAATTAGAATACTTAGTTTAACAATCAATCTTAGGGCTGAAAACTAATTCTGTGTATCCACATAATGAGTCTCACACCTCAAGATTTTACATCCAGATGACATTACTGGTCTGAGTCTTATTCCCTTCACTCCCAGAGGTATTCCCCCATAAGACTTGCATTAGCACCTTAATCGAAAGCCTAGAAAGTGCCTCAGAGGTGGAGCGCTGATCTGGGATCACTCCAACCTCTTAGGTTCTAATAAATGAGATAGTTAAGGGAACCTGGCAGGTGGTCCAAGATCAGCTCTGTAAAAGATTGAAAAATGTAGGCCTGAAGTACAATAGTCCTGCTTTAACATTACAGTTACATGGTCCTCTCAAATAACCTTCCATCCCCTACATCACAACTACATCCAGACTGTGATTAGCACTTGCTTTTGACTATTACTTTGATATTATGTTGTGCAAATTATAATTGTATTTTATTTATTCATTAGATTTATATTAAATAGAGTGTTCCACCAGATACTGCATAATAAAGAGCTCTATCATATTTATTTGACGGGTGTCTTAGAGACTAATTAAGCTACAACACCAACATCCCTTAGTACTGGCATCAATCCACATCCAGCACACATCATCGTTCTGAATTTGATACATCAATTTGATACATTTTATACATAAATATGTTAGATTGTTAAAATAAGTGTTTGTTCCATTAAAAAATAAATGACTCTCATTTTAAGATTTCAATATAGGCTACTCCAAATAGCCAGTCACATTTAGATACAAATAAATATACATTTGAAATGATTTATAATTAACAATAAAAAACAAGATACAGTGCCATAGATCAGTGGTTCTCAACCTGTGGGACAGTGAAGTGACAATTTAAGGACTTTTAAGACCTTTTTTAATGCCTAAAAAAAAGAAAAGAAAAAGACCATCACTGCATCAAAAGTAATCAACAAACTATACTATAAAAACTGGCCAAATTGACAAATAATATAAGAAAAACGCAAACATTTTAAAAATAGCCGATCCACAATCTCACAATGCCTCGCGTTGCAATGCGTTGTGAGCTTGTAGATCTGCTATTTTCACAATATTTATCTGTGGAACCGAGTCAAACAAAATGTAATGCATACATTCCAAGAGCTTATCAGGTTGGGGGGTCCCCAGTTGAGGCCTTATTTATCGACATGCATAAACCTATAGGCGTACTGCACTACAGTCTTATCCATGGAGAAACTCCGTTACAAGTTCCACGTCCTAACCCTGGACACATTTTTATAAAAACAGACCACAATCACAGTGTCTTCTGAACAGATGTAGAGATTGCACCCTAAAGCTATAGTGCGCTATACATTCACAGGTGATGGTATACATTTGTCTCATGAAAGGCAAAGAAAACCTGTTAAGAATAACAGATGTTAGTTGAAATTTGGGGAATTACTGTTCTATAACCCACTAAGGTCAAGTTCAGAGGTTGTGAGTAATACTGTAGCTGCTGTCCAGACATTTAGTTCCTAAGGTAAGAGTACAGTGCTGTGCTTCATTATGAACCAAAATGCTGACTAATCGTCCTGTCTAACCTACTGTAATAGAGGTAGTAAAAAAGATAACCAATTCAACAAGTCTTGTTGAATCTCTGTGGACAAGTCAGTGATGTTGATGCAATGAACAGTACTTTATACTTCGGCACTATGTTGAAAGGGTAGTGTGGTGAAGTCTAAATTAGCTTTTTTGTAATGGCCCTCCAATCATCATCACATAATGAGTAGTCAGTGAATGTCTTCTCTAGATTTGATGGTGATATCAGCCGTGTGATAAACCCCAGGCATTCAGCAAGGATATTATCACTCCAGTGCCCAATATATCTAATATATGATATCCTGATGTTTAGCTGACATGCATATACTATTTGGACAAACAGTTGTAGCCAGCAGAGACATCTTTACACTTGCTGCCAACCAAGAGGAATTATAGGTAAACATCTATAACAATACTGTTTTCCTATTTAATCTCTATATGGCAGTATGATATAGGTGTTAAATAAGTGAAGAGTGTTAACCAGTTAATATTAGTCAGCAGACCACACTGCTTCAGACCCAGGCTGGGATTCAAACAAATGCACAAAACAAAACAAAAAATCAATACCTCACCCATTTTGAAGACAATTGTCATCACTCATTCTACCTGTCATTTCCTTCCCTTATTCTATTGCAGTGGTTCTCAAAGTGGGGTCTATGGACCCCAGCGGTCCTTGGAGCAGTTCCAGGGGGTCCCCAGTTAAATGATAAATGATAGTTAAGAACCAAATGGATATAGGTGGTCCATGGCCTATATAATGACCAAACTTGAAATTAAAAAGTTTGAGAATCACTGTTCTATTGGACTAACCATTAAATTAATAATGGCTGGTGTCCCTAGTAACTCAACTAGAGTGCACAGATGGTTTGTGGTCCTTATACCACAGACCATGAGGACCCATGTTCCAATCAGACTATTCTCACATGTCTCCTGAGCTCCTCACTGTGCCTTTGGTTTCCTGTCTCTCTGCACTTTCCTATCTAAGAAATCAAGCATTTTTTTTAAAATTAGAGTTTTGTTCTCAAATGCCAGTGACTTTAACAGATATGTATGTGCATTTTGGTTGAACCTATCCTTATTTTATTTTATTTGTATGTATTATTATTAGATCTTGGCTATGAAATGGCTAACAAGCCTCTGGAGGTCCTGAGCTCGCAGGTGGGTTGTTTCCAGTACCTCTTCATGGTTGGCTTTCTCCTCGCTGGTGTAGTCTGTCACTACCATGTTGGTGATCAGGGACAGACCCAACACGCGCAGGCCACAGTGGCGCGCTACCAGCACCTCTGGGACTGTGCTCATACCTGGAGAGAGGGAAAGAGGAAATTTACTTTTATACACTATATGATTATGACTATACACACACACACACACACACACACACGCACACGCACACGCACACGCACACGCACACGCACACGCACACGCACACACACAAACACAGAAAGTGTGCCTCGAAGTGGAGTTTGCCTTGAGAGAAAAGAGAAAGATGGAAAAGATGCTTTGTTGCTGATAAATAATGTGTGACAATATAAACACTAACTCAGATGACGTCTCTTGAAATGTTTTGGTTGGACCTCTAATTATAAGCACGAAAAAACGTAATGGATTGTGAAGACTAGCAATTTTTAGGTGAAAATAAGTCTTTATCTTTTACAGTTGGTAATAATGTACCAAGATATTAATCTCTGAGCTTATGAATTTTTCAGTGTTCCATTTGGCTGCACCATTATGATTAGTCATTCAAAGCAGAATCTGTCTCTATGATGTTAGCTCAGCAGCTCTGAATGTCAAAGAAGGTTGAATTTCTAAAAATTTTCTGTGTAAAAACCCCTTTCATATTCATTGTTGTACAGTGTGGTGTGTTGTGTACAGTCAGTGTGGTGCGTTGCTAAACTGAATATGTGGTTCTTGTGTTGCAGAGAAGCTGCCCATCCTGTGTCAATATCCCTTTAAGTGAATACGCGACAACCATACTAACCCACAGCATCTGCCCCCAGTAGCCGCAGTACTTTGCATTCTGCAATGGTCTCAAAACATGGTCCACCCAGCATGCAGTAAACCCCCTGTTGTAAGAAGGCACCACAGCCCTGTTCCTCTGCTGCCTGTCTGGCCAGGGCACTCAGCTCACGGTCGTATGCATCTGACATGGCAGGGAATCGTGTTCCAAACCTAATGGAAACATTATATTGGATGCATGGTACATAAACCTTTCTTTAAAATACAAACATAGCCATCGAGATATTCTCACTTTTACATTATTTTAAGATATATATAAACAGTACTACTGTAGCCTAAATACTGTATGGACAGTAGAGTAGAGACACACATAGGGAATGTGTGTGTGTGTGTGTGTGTGTGTGTGTGTGTGTGTGTGTGTGTGTGTGTGTGTGTGTGTGTGTGTGTGTGTGTGTGTGTGTGTGTGTGTGTGTGTGTGTGTGTGTGTGACCTACCTCACATCATTGTGCCCACACAGTGGGGTCTGCCCGGCAAAGCCTGGCATGTTGATGTGATCTTTAATGAGCATGATGTCACCCACATTGAAGCTGCCATTGAGGCCTCCTGCTGCGTTTGTCACGATGAGCGTTTCCACACCAAGCAGAAAGAAAACACGTACTGGGTATGCCACCTGGAGAAGAAGAACATTTATATACCGTATAAATGTATATACATTTATATGGTTAATGTTCAGTCAGGGGAAAAGACCAAGCCCCCAGGACTGGGGGGGGGGGGGGGTGGATTTTTGAAGTATGGATTTCCAAGTACCCAGATGTGCAAGTTTGCACCGATTTTGGCCCAAAACCTGGACGTGAACATGGGCTAGACCAATGGGCTTGACTCACGGGCTTGCATGTGGAAGTAGTCCGTGACATAGATAAATAAAGGACATGCAAAATGGGCCCATGATGTCATCAAACCAGTGGGCCCAAACCCAGAAGGAGGGTGTCCCTATAGGGCACACATGGGCAACATACGGCCCGGGGGCCGGACCCGGCCCTTTGACCATCTTAATCCAGCTCGCCAAGTCCTCAAAGAAAAACAAAATGACCCCCCCAAAAAACATTTACATTCTAAAAGGCTGCTGTATGTTAATGGTTTTGAGAAAAAACATTTTAACTCGACTCTAATTAATAGTAATTAATATTTACCATTTGAATACTGTACCTACCTGCATTCCTCCATCCGTATGTACTCAAATGTTTTATGTTTATAATGTAACAGTGAAACAGTCAACCGTGAGTCCATATTCATAATATAATGCAATGTGTTTTATCAGTGACTTATGGAGTGGTGCATATCAGATACTGTATAAATTTATAGGCTCATTTAAAAGTTGATACGGCATTGACGTGGATTGTTTTATGCAAGTAATCTTTTTTTATTGTAAGGCGTACACCAGTGATAGAGCTGAACAATTTTCAGTTACAACATTTTGTAGCTGAAAATTGTTGTTGTGAAAGCAAGTACCTTATTGTAAAGTAGACTGGCATGTCTACCAAATTCATGCAGTTTTAACATAATTCATATGTGTTTCAAGTTTCAATTCAATTGTACAATGTGTGGCCCTTGCACTCGCTTTATCGAAGTCGGTATGGCCCCCTGGAAATAAATCTTGCCCACCCCTGCTATGGGGAGTACACGCTGGGTGAGCAACTTTCACTGAAATGAGTGGGCAGGGATTTTGTGTCCGTCCTCCAGATATGGCTCAATGGCAAGGACGGAGGGAGGGGAAGAGAGAGGTAGAGAGAGGGGGAGAGTTCGATCAGAGAGGGAGAGGGGGAGGGAGTGTAGCCTGGTAGACCATCCCGGTTGCGTGAATTCACATTATCATGTGTCATCTGCAGACCTGGCCCCAAGCGCTGTGTGGGCGTTTTGCAGAAAACAAAAAGTGGAAGAGCCAATGAGCGTTATGTCAATGACAGGGCCCTGAGCACAGACTCTGCTTTTTCTGCTTATACAGTTTTTTCCTCAACGTTATTACAGGTTAGTACACGATGTAAGTGACATTTACGTCTTATCTGGTGACAAGAAGGAACAATCTTAAGAAACAATCCGCACTCACATCAGACGTTTTTTTGCTTTTTAAATTTACAGTCTAAAAAGCACAAACCATCTACTTTTTTTTAAGTAAAAAGGACCCTACTGTAGATACGGACTTTCTGCTTCGTTTGGTGCACACATACGAGAGAGAAAGAGAGAGAGAGAGAGACAGACAGAGAGAGAGAGAGAGAGAGTCATGTGACAAAGTTCATAAAGCCACAGTGTTTGAGCCCATAGTGTCACAAACACATACACTCTTCAGCCCACTGAGCTAACACAATGCTCTAGAAATCCAAGTAGAACAAACTACTACTGTCAGCTGTTCAGAGTTCATGTAAGTTCAGTGTCATGTAAGTTAACCATTGTGATGTTCAATTTAATGTAGTAAAATTGAGTCAGAGGTATTTAAAATATCATATCAGGTCCTCAGCTGGATAGAGGATTGCTGGCTTATTATGGGGCTGTACTTTGTTTTCATGATTATTGTGCCCTTACGGTACATCTTTATAGTCAATTGGGCCAAAGGCCACACTTGTTGTGATAGTAACACGCATGCACTGGGTTGTTTTCTTACTGATGATATCCTTGTGCCTCACCAGGTGATCATTCAACCACATAACTATATACGGTAAATGTCCCCGCCAGCATGCATTGATGTGTGCCAAAGCATGACATAATCGGCATTCACTTTTCTTCCTGATTCCTCAGAGCTCATCTGCCGATTGGTCATTATGTCTCCCTTACAACCAACCAACAACCAATAAAACCACATCATGGGCTATGAGACTGCAACTACAGATCCCATAGCCCAGTGCCCCAATTATGTGGCCTGCCAAAATGCTAATATCTGTACACAGCTTAAGAGTTGGGAAAATGTAAAAATCAGCTTTGTCATTCCCTGCCTATTCCAGCGCTAAATGCCCATATGTAATTTCAGATTGATTGGCCAAACCACTGGCCATAAGACTGACTGACTGACTGACTGACTGACTGACTGACTGAAAGCAGTGCAACAGCCTGTAAA
This sequence comes from Gymnoscopelus braueri, assembly GCF_963280865.1. Lineage (NCBI taxonomy): Eukaryota > Metazoa > Chordata > Actinopteri > Myctophiformes > Myctophidae > Gymnoscopelus > Gymnoscopelus braueri. The sequence continues at coordinate 37,534,067 of NC_137610.1, read as the reverse complement.
ACAGCATGGGCCAAAAGCCAACTACAGGGGCATTGGACAATACAAACCATAGATAGAATATGACCACATGGCAAAATTGTAGCATCATCAATTAAAATTGCACCCAACAATGTTGTTCATTCAATTAAATGTATTATTTCCCATGTACCGTGTGTACTTCTATGTGAGGTTTACGAAATCCAGGGAGTCTTTTTTCCCCTCTCTAGACACCTTCAACTTCATAGTTCCAGTTGACATACTGTAATCACTACTGGACTTCCCTAAACAACTGACTAGATGATTCCAATCTGGCAGAGCTAAAGCAGATGAACAGCCATACTCTGTGGAATGCCTTCACTCAGCAGATTTGCATCATTTGAATCAGGACAGCTGCTTTGTCTGTCAATCAGGGTCTGGTATTGTTGACTGCTCTCTGTGTTAGAATGTTTTCTTCAAATTAATTCAAGAAATGTCTCGTAATGTGTGTGGTGTGGGTATTTCAATATGTTTCTGAGCACCATAGTCCTAGTGTGTACATTTTAAGATTATCAAGAAAACAGAAAATGCTTTGCTAGGTGATTGCCAGATCTCTCCTTTTTACGCTTTGCTAGGTGATTGCCAGATCACTCCTTTTTATGTTAAAATACCAAAGCCAGGTGTTCTGTTACTGCAATCCACTTGCAAAACGCCCCAGCTTACAACAAGGCAACATTAAGTAGTAATCAAACCTTGTTGAATACTATTACTAGGCTATATGTTAGGTTTGTTACTATAAGTGTGAACCTATCCATAATTACAGCAATTGTTAATTAATAATGCATTCTATCTGATGTTTTGCAACTGTAAAATAAGCCAGTCAAACCAAGTCAAGTAAAAAGTAGTCCCTCCACCTCCAGCCACACTGTTGGCTCACACAATTTTCAAATGCTTCTGCCTAAACAGTCGCAGAAAATGATACGGGAGTAAAGCCGATGTTGCGCCTTTTGCCTTTTCCACTTTTGTTTAGTCTTTGCAGTTGTGCAAATTTGTCCTAATGTACTGTATATCTAATTAGTCGAAGCCTATATAGATGTCTGCTTAACCCATTAAAACCGGGAAAGCATCTGTGTCATTTTAGATTTTAGCGTTGGCTATTCAAAAATAGCAGATATACAAGCTCATTTTGTGCCAAGCTGCAAGCTTGCACATCTGCTATTTTTAAACATATTTTTTTTATCTTGAAAGTGTTTGAACATTTTTGAATATTTTTTACTAAACAGAAAAAAAAAAAAAGAAAAAAAAAAAAAAAAAAATATATATATATATATATATATATATATATATAATATATATATATATATATATTTTTAAAGACATTTTCAAATAATTTTGTGAACGTGAATGACAAACAGATGGCAACTTCCGTTATCTGTGTTCAGGAGGCGTAGTTACAGTCTCTATGTAGCATTCAGAGCTTGTGGAATAGTTGTCCAATACCAACAATTCCTAAGACTGAGTGTGTGAACAAGTACATGCACACAGTAGTCAACATGTACAAGAAAATATGCCAACATTGGCCAAAATATTGGAGGGAAATTGCTCACAAATAATGTCATTATAGTTGTAATTGTCAGTTTTCCAGTTGTTGTCATCATCAAGTATCAAGACTAAAATAACTCACCGTGTATATGCTGTGGCCCTCGTAGAAGTGGAAGCGTCCCTGCATGCAGACACACTGACGACCTTTTAGCTCCCCGAACACCAGTCGACCTGCATGGCCAGGCACTGTATAGCACACATAAAGCCATTAGAATGCTCATGCACTGTAAATAGTCACATATACTGTACAGACATGCTATCTTATCCTATATTGAACTCACACCTAAGCCTTTCTCCCCCTCTTTCTATTTCCCTGTCACTCTCTTTCAACCACGCACACATAAACACGCTGTACCCGTGCTGTTGGGGAAATGTGGAATTTCCTTATAGGGGAAGACAGTTTTGTTCTCCAGCAGGTCAGCAAGGCCGCCCAGCCCTGAACCACAGATGATGGCCACTTTAGGACGCTGCTCTGTTCGGGTCAGCAACCAGTCTGCAGTCTCCCTGTAGTCCTCATAGCTGTAACTGAAAAAGAACATGTCTCTGAATATCAACCCCTATTACTAATATTAATAAATCAATCAACCATTGCATCACAAGTCAGCATTATACTCAAGATGAACATTATTAAGCCATAATTTTTCACAAATTCTCATCATCTTCATATTCACATTAGTCAGCACTTTTAGCACCATGAGCCATTAACATAGATTAGAAGGGGCTTATAATAACTGTATAATAATCTTACAAAGGGGAAACCGTGCTCAAATATCCCCTTTTTTTAAATCATTCTGAAAAAAAAGAAAGAATAAAATAATTATTGTCTTGTCCCCACTACAAGAAAAGGTGGTTTTGATTAATGTATGTCTGCAGAAGCTCTTGAAGGGAAAGTGATGACTGTGCATGACAAAACTTTTTTCCAGGATTGAGAAAGCGAGATTGGCTTTCCTGCCAACTATTTGACTGGTTTGTAATCAGTAAGTGATTTATTTATGTCTTCACAAGGGGGATAGTGAGCCAATAACTTATTGTTCCTCTGCATGTTTTCTCTCAAATCCATGGAGTAATTATCACGGGGGATGCACAGTTGTTCAAATAATGGAGGTTCCATAGCCTTTTATCACCCCCACAAATCATCTCTTGCAATGGCATCTGTGACTGCTCATGTTTTAGTTAAGCACAAATACAGGCCATTGACAGACATGGCACTCCTTTCTACAGCTAGAAATTATACATAAACTAACCAGTAACCATATTTTCTTAATGAGTGATTCATAAACTCAGTGACATCATGAATAGGGCCCACATGAGCAGTGAAGGGCAAGTCATGGTCATAAAACATGAGCTATACTAAAACTGAATCCAAATGAGATCTGAAATGAGTTATTTCTGTATTATAAAATAATATGGGTTTAAACCAGGTTCCTACTGTATCCCATCTTTGTCACAGTATTTATGAAACACTTATTGATCCTTTATGCTATGTAGTCTTTAAGTGTTTACTCAATATATAACTATTGACATGAAAATGTTCATACATAAACAATGAATGATAAACTCTACACTGTACTCTTTTCACGTGTACTTGTTCACATGTACTTGTTTGCTAATTTTAAATGTAATTTGTTGGACCAGAGTCGGTGAGCTCTTATTTCTTCAAGTTATATACTGTAAGATGTATGAGGCCCCATTTTTTATCAAATCAGTGGAAAGTGAATAAAGATGTAACGTTGCACTCCAATAAGCCTATAACTGCCAATAGAAAAGACACATTGTGATTGTCAAACTGTTAACAAGCTACAACCTAGAGTTGTGCCTAGTCAAGCCGCTTTATAGACTGACCACAGTGATAACACTGAATTTCTTGGCACAATGATTGATTAGAATAATTATTTATAAAGTTAACTTGTGTATGTGCCCTGTGCTGTGTGCATTGCAATAGTCACACTTTTCATACAGGCCTTGTAAAACAAAATGTCCTCAGGGCAATGAATAGTTAGTTGTAGGCTATATATCATTCTCCAGTGGTTCTCAACCTTTTCTGACCGTGACCCCCCAAAATAATCATATTTGAACTGAGGACCCCCCACCCTGATAAGCCCTTTGAATGTAGGAGTTGAGACATTTACGGTTCTACATTTACGGTTCTACAGATAAATAGTTTGAAAATAGTAGATCTACAAGCTCACAAGGCGTTGTGAGGCGTTGTGAGCTTGTAGATCTGCTATTTCCCCCCCAAAAAAATGCCTCTTTCTTATATAATTTGACAATTTGGCCAATGTTTGATGACCGGTAGTTTGTTGATTACTTTTGATGCAGTAGGCCTATCGGTCTTTTTTCATTCATCATTAAAAATGTCTTAAAAGTCTTTAAATCGTCACTTCACTGCACATCTGGGACCCAACAAAAACATGCTGGCATCTTCCTGGGGGTCCCGACCCACAGGTTGAGAACCACGGCTCTACTCAAGCATACAGTAAGTGTATAGTTTCAGCTAGAAGCCTATGAGCGAATGAAAGACGCCCCAGCGCGCAGCGGCCAGCTGTGTGCGGAGCGGAGCTGTCCATGGTGCTGCTGAGCTACAGAAGCCCCATGCACTCTCCAGCTGGGATCAGCAGTTTTCATTCATAGACTCTCTCTCTCTCTCTCTCTCTCTGTGTGTGTGTGTGTGTGTGTGTGTGTGTGTGTGTGTGTGTGTGTGTGTGTGTGTGTGTGTGTGTGTGTGTGTGTGTGTGTGTGTGTGTGTGTGTGAGAGAGTGAGAGCCCACTTCTGGGCAGGCTTGGTGAAGGGAACGGCCTGCAGGCACAATAGGCCTAAGTGCTTTTGACAGATGCAACACAGCGCCTCTCTCAAATACAAAACGAATCTGATCCGCTTCCCAAGTCCCACTTTGACTTGCTTCTCTTCTCTATACGCCAGTGGTTCTCAACCGTGACCCCCCAAAATAATCATATTTGAGCTGGGGACCCCCCCACCCCGATAAGCACTTGGAATGTAGGAGTTGAAGCACATTTACGGTTCTACAGATAAATATTGTGAAAATAGCAGATCTACAAGCTCACAACCCCTCGAGGCGTATTTTCACAAATGGTCACTTCACTGTCATCTGGGGACCCCCTCAAAATCATGTGGGGACCCCCCTGGGGGTCCTGACCCACTGAGAACCACTGCTCTACGCCACAGTGCTTCCCTGTGGTGAACTGTCTCTTTAAGACAAGTGGTGTCCATGCTCTCGCGTGCGTATATGGGGTTTCCCGGCGTTTAAGCCAATTTATACTTCTTCGTACGACGGTGTTGTTGGACGTTGGCCGACTATAGAACAGATCTACAAGTTCGCATCGATGTGATTATTGTATCAGTTCATGTCGGCAAACGACACCACGTCATAGTAGCTGGGAAGCTAAGCATCATTATTCCGTTTTTTGTATCTTCAAACAAAGCTCTTACAGCGGTTATAGAAAATTAATGTGTAATTTAACGTTACTGGGATGATCAGATTATAGGCTATAAAAAAGGAGATGGAACCGTTAATGTCATGGAAGTAGTAGCCTATAGGCTATATATATGGCATATAACGCTTAGCAAATAAAGCCTAGATGCCGAAAAGATGTTCAAATATCCAACAATCCGAGACGTGATTATGAGCACATTTATTGGCCTGATGTTTGGAACATTTTCTGGAGCTCAGCATAATTTCTTGCGTAGCCTTGACAACCAGCCCGGTGGAGAGCATTTCTCTCCACGCAGTGCAGCCGGTGGCAGTCTAAAGCCTGATGTATACTTATAGTTGCACACTGATGTTGCCTGCGGTAAATAGCAGATCTACAAGCTCACCAGATCTTCTATTCACTGAGCACGACACCGACACGCAACTATGTATCAATGAGGCTTTACCATCCATCCACCCTTATCTTACCTGCTGCTCAGATTAACGGAGGACGACGATGCCGCTTCCATGTCTGATCTGCTTTGGACGAAAGGAAACTATTGATGAAATGGTGCTTATTATTCTGTGGGTACCGTCCCGCGTGTCTAATTCGTCAAATTGACGGCTAGTAGCTGAGCAGCGGATAGTTTCATCAACTGAGGAGAGTGACTGACAGCTCGAGGAGGTCACGTTGCGCGATGACGTAGCCTACCATGCAAAGGGCGTTATGACAGGGGGGCGGAGCCCGTGAACGCCGCCGGTTCCTTTGAAAAAAGGAGCGCAGTGATGTCCAAATCCTATTTTCTAACAGACTGAGCAGCTTACTGACCCGTACACTGACAGACTGCAGGAATGAGACAGGCCTGGGAACAGTGGAGAGAGAGAGAGAGAGAGAGAGAGAGAGAGAGAGAGAGAGAGAGAGAGAGAGAGAGAGAGAGAGAGAGAGAGAGAGAGAGAGAGAGAGAGAAGAATTAAGAATTTCTGAACACTTTCAAACTGCATAAATCCAATGTAGCCTACATTTTTTAGCATAGACTATGGTGTGTAATATCAAATTATTTAGCTTATGTGTAGGTCAGGGTGGATATCGGTGTGGAGGCTATTTATTAATTTGTATGTTTGACTTTGTGCATGGTGGGTGTGTCATTTAGGTTAATACCACAGCTGCCATTGATTGTATTGTGCCTCTCCTTCCTGTATTTAAACACGCCTTGACTTGCAATGTATCAAGACCATTGAAGACCGGCTACGGTCGAAACGTTGCGTTGCCTAACAAATTTAACTAGAAGGTACTGTTCCTGAAGAAACAGTGTGGGATCGCTAAGAATGTTGATGGTATTGAGTATTGATAGTGTTAGAGTTAAAGGTTTGAAAGGTTTAAAGGTTTGAAAGGTTTTAAAGGTTCTAAAGTTTTGAAAGGTTCTAAAGGTTTGAAAGGTTTGAAAGGTTTAAGAGGTTTGAAAGGTTTGAAAGGTTTAAGAGGTTCTAAAGGTTTGAAAGGTTCTAAAGGTTCTAAAGGTTCTAAAGCTTTGAATGGTTCTAAAGGTTTGAAAGGTTTGAAAGGTTTCAAAGGTTTGAAAGGTTTAAGAGGTTCTAAAGGTTTGAAAGGTTTAAGAGGTTCTAAAGGTTTGAAAGGTTTAAGAGGTTCTAAAGGTTTGAAAGGTTCTAAAGGTTTGAAAGGTTCTAAAGGTTCTAAAGGTTCTAAAGGTTCTAAAGGTTTGAAAGGTTCTAAAGGTTTGAAAGGTTTGAAAGGTTTGAAAGGTTTGAAAGGTTTGAAAGGTTTAAGAGGTTCTAAAGGTTTAAGAGGTTCTAAAGGTTTGAAAGGTTCTAAAGGGTATTTACTTTAAATTATTTTTAGTCACTTTAGTTACTTTAAAGTATTTTTTACAAATTTTTACAACTTTTAAGTATTTTTACTATTTTTTTCAACTTTTAAGTATTTTTACTCATGTTGAGTACTTTTAAGTATTTTTACTCAGTATAAGTACTCTTAAGTATTTTTAATCAAGGTACTTACTTTAAAGTATTTTTAGTCATTTTATTTACTTTAAAGTAGCTTTTACTAATTTTTACAACTTTTAAGTATTTTTACTCTTTTTATCAACTTTTAAGTATTTTTACTATTTTTTTCAACTTTTAAGTATTTCTACTCATTTTGAGTACTTTTAAGTATTTTTACTCAATATAAGTACTCTTAAGTATTTTTACTCAAGGTATTTACTTTAAAGTATTTTTAGTCACTTTATTTACTTTAAAGTAGCTTTTACTAATTTTTACAACCTTTAAGTATTTTTACTCTTTTTATCAACTTTTAAGTATTTTTACTATTTAAAAAGTGAAATATCTCTAAAAGTACAAATTATTTCAAAAAATTCTAATGGTAGCCAATATGTCCTAAGTAGGCTGAACGTTATAGAGTTGAAACGGAGTTTCTATCTAAAAGTATGAATTTCTCCATTGAAATGAATGGGAGTTTTTTAGAAGTAAAAAGTGAAATATCTCTAAAAGTACAAATTATTTCAAAAATTCAAATGGTAGCCGACATGTCCTGAGTAGGCCGAACGTTGAAGAGTTGGAACGGAGTTTGTAGCTAAAAGTATGAAGGACTAGTTAGGGGCCAAAAAACGGTGTTGACAATAACAGTAGTGTGATCGCTTTAGCGATCCCACAATAAATTAAAAAGAACTCTTCCACTGGGGGCTCAAATTGTGTGCGGACTTCCCCTCTTTTTCTCATGTACAATTGTTGTCCAGCACCCGATTAACTGCTTTAGGATGTGCGTGCTTACCCCTCGTTCCTATTTGTGACTTTGTGCATAATACTTGTCAAAAGTGAAGCACATTGAGTTAGGCCACCTTGTATGAAGTGTGCTATAAGCCTACAAATTAACTAGATTTGATAATGTACTGTATCTCTCCTAATGTTTATTAGCAACACAGTTGGCACACCATCTATCTGCTAAACCCAGTAAAGTAGCCTGTCAGAATTCATGTTATTAGCAGAAGGTTATTGATATGCCTACTGATATACATTAGCAGAATACCTGAGCATGGTGAATGACCCAAAACTAAGGAAAGCCTTGACTATGTATGACTCAGTGAACACAGCCTTGCAATAGAGAAATGCCGCACAGACAGACCCCGCTCTCTACAGGGGACTGTGCAGACTATGCACCCACTGCACACAAAATGTAGTGGAAAGAAACAGCTACACTTTCTAACCACCTGCCCACTGTACCAAGACATCAGAGACACATCCTTCCCATGCAGATTACATACATCCAAAGCGTTGAAAACATGACCAACGACAAAAAACTCCCATACCTACTGGGAGAAATACAACAATGTGCGAATACAGCAGCAACATTTGTGAACTGTTGCGATAAAAGAAGGTTAGCCAATGGAATACAACCACCCTGACCCTGAGTGTCCCGCACTATCTGTACCGAGTAGACCTCTAGACCTACTGCACATATAAACAGAGCTGCTACCTTTAAACGTTCAACCATTTTAAAAACTATTTAAATAGTTTTGAGAAAAGAATGCTGCTAATTGTCCCAAAGTGACTGCAAAATATTTTTTGTTTCAAAAACGCTTCATACCCTGTATATATAGCATGTATATAACGACGCAATGTGACATAGCTCTGTTTAACACAATGCTGTACCCCCTCCAACTGTATATACTTCCCACATTTTCTTAAACTGTTTTAATATATTTTGACACTTGCTTTGGTAATGTAAACATATGTTTTCCCATGCCAATAAAGCTCCTTTGAATTGAATTGCCTACTGTAGGCTACTGTGAATAGGCTACTTGACAAGGTTACTGATGATAGGCTACACAATGAAATAAAGTTATTTGAATTAGCCTATACAACAGAATGAAAATATATAGGCTATATATTTTTTATTAAATACATTTATATGAACACAACCCTCTTAGACATTACTTATGATGTTATAATAATATGGTCAATATTAATTCCATAAGCAGATCTGAGACAACAAGACAACAAACATAAAAAGTCCACTATGCTATTGGTTAGCCTATTGTTTGGTAAGCATTTAACACAAACACAAAGTGAGCTATGGGCCTAAACACATGTCTGAAAACAGGTGGGCCTACTAGCCAGTATGAATGTTGACTCCTTTCTACATTTATCAAACTGACATAGAAAACAACTAGGATTCTGCAGACAGTTTAAGATGTATGAAATCTAAAATTATTATAATGGAGAATTGAACAAAAAGTGCACTTCAGTTTAGATAATCGGATCACAGTCACACGCAAATTGCAACATCTTTTCCTCTAGGATTAAATAGAAAAGCGTCATCTCTTCATAGGTAGCCACTGGTAGGCTACGCTACGCACCAACAACATCCAGTACGCACGCACATAGCTGCATGTGTTTTGCTTGATTTGAAGAGGAGTAGTTTAATAGTTGTGTCAAAGCCACGGACCAATCAGAAAACAGCTTATTGGGGTGCCAGGTGACGCGTTGCTACTGGCAACGGCAAAAACAAAACGAAGTTGGTATACAAAACGAAGTTGGTATCAGAGTTTGGAAGAGCCTCGCCAGACACACGGATACTGCAAAAGTGGTAAAATGTTGATGTTATTATATAGCCCTTTATGAAAGAAGGAAAGGAGTGTAAATTGTTTTATTTCAATATGGTAGCAAGGCATGATACAGGAACAGGAGCGTTTACATCATGTCACGCATGTTTTGACATATAGTTACAGCCGTGCAGGGCTTAACAGCTGTAACATTGCAATGCCATTCTGACTGTAGCATGTCTATTATTTATGAAAAGGTCGTTGAGGTGTTGTGTTCATGTGTTCTATTATATGGTCTGTTGTATTCGTTTAATTTTGCTAACATGCTAAGAATAGGCTAGTTTTGTGTCCAAGTTGGACATTTTCCAAAAGCGAAAAAATACAAAAAATAGACGTTAAAGGTAATTAATGTAGGTGACATAAGCCTATATTTTCGTTAAGATTGTGTTCATTAACAGGGGTCTCTCTTTCAGCCAATCAGGAGAGAGTATCTATCAGCTTCAGTGTTCTAGTTCCAATATTGTCTGCTCACTTCTTTATGTCATTGCTTCCAATTTCACTTGTTTAATCTGTATCCTATATATACATATACACACACACACACACACACACACACACACACACACACACACACACACACACACACACACACACACACACACACACACACACACACACACACACACACACACACACATGTATATATAGTTGTTCTATATAGTTGCTAGTATAGTTGCTTTAATCTGTTCAAATATTTCTATTGTATTTCAGCTGGACTTGTCACAAAACGCCATTAGTATGGCAACCTCCAAGGTCCAGGCACTACAATCTTCTTTGCATACTCTACCTCTGAAATTGCCAGAGGGGTTCAAGAGCAAAGTGGTTTTCCCTCGGAATCCAAAAATGGTCCTGAGGAAAGATAGACCAAGAAGGGTGAGGATAACAGGCTACTGATGACATGCTGTGGGTTTTCAAGCAAATATTTTTTAACTATTCTTACCTAGAAGGTTAGCTTCATATAGTGATTTAGCCTAGAATATGTCATTATAGGCTACCACACATTGCAGCATTTTCTGAAAACGAATAGCAACATGACATATAATTCATTTGGCAGGCGAAAATAAAATTGGACTTGTCCAGTCAGAAATCCTAAACTTTTAAAGCCACCTGCTTTACGAGGAGAATTTAACAACCCGTTTTAATCTTCCTGTGACCCAAATGACAGATTATTCTAATAATTACTTTGGCATCTTGGAGAGAGCGGAAATCAATATGTGACTATACTTCTTCTCATTACAGCCAGCTCTCCTCATCTATTTTCTGTCTTTGATCTCTCTTTGGTCCCTGTTCCTTAGTTCTAACAGAGGTTAAAAGAGGAGAGCTGTCCTTATTTCAATTTCATTTCATTCTTTCACGTCAAAGAAGACATGAAAAGTTTAAAAAGTAGTACTCAAGTAGTTTGGTCATTTCAAATTAATACTAGCTCTTAAAGCAGTGGTTCTCAACCTTTTTGGGAGCGGGGGGGGGGCGGCAGTGCCCACTATTCAATATCAAGGTCCTTTTCCATCCCCCGCACCTGCTTACCCAATTAAAAATTTGCTCAGAACATTAATGTTTGTTTATATAATTTAAAAAGCATCTAATTGAATGCCAAATAATAGATTTTATGTTAAACTGGACTGATAGAATATGATTATTAGCCTACTTCCCAGGGAGCAAAGAAATTAATAAATAAAAGCATTTTGACTGATAGAAGTAGAATCATGTAGCCTTAATATAGGCCAGGGCTACCATTGTATCATTAGTTAGTGTTAAACAACTACAGTATTATAAATGGGATATTCTCTAATTCTCTAATTATAGGACTCATTATTGATCACAAACAGCAATCAAAAGGCGATGATTTGGTGCAGGTACGACACAAGATGCATTCTTGGTTCCACTGTAAAATACATAAGAGCATTATGGACTGTGCTCCAGCGAGATGTTGTTTGTGAATGCTGTTTAGCCATGCCATAATGAATTCCTTTTCAGTGCACTTTATACTGTTCTCACATAACATATCAAGAATTTGCACTGTACCAATTTTTATAAATTGCATGTTAACGTCACCCCCAAAGTTATTACGCAATTCTGCTGTTTACACACAGACCTGCTGCATCATGTTGGCATTTGTCAACAAACTATTGAAAATAGTTGTTTCTTTCTTTTTCGCTCAGCACTGCTAGGACATTGTCAAACTAGTGTGCATAATGGATAGTATGGATGAGCACCCTTGTGGCTGCTGAATAAGGAACAAAACAAAAATGTTTCCATAATGCTGGCTTGTACTGCGGAAAGCCTGGTGACACAAGGTTAATGCTGGCTGCAGCCTGAAAAGTTATGCCGCTGATGACTTACCGAATTGTGTGACTCTAATGGTGCAGTGGAGAAGATCTAACAATGAACTAGTAAGGGGCACTCAGTAAAACCAAGCGCTAATCTCTGCCAGTCTCTCTGTCTGTTTGGGACATGTCCTGATTTGGTGAAGTGATGGGCACAAGTGAAGCTGTTAGCTTAAGCTTTCCTGTTAGCTTTAGCTAATACCTATTAGTGTTATGTGTTTTATTGTTGTTATTACTTAGAATAGAACTTCAGATTTGATTGAAATAAAGAGGGCATCACTTGAATAGAAGGCAGGCACTCTGACTGAAGCGTGGCCATTGCATTTCTCGCCACAGTCACTCACTCTGTACTCTTTAAGAGTTTAATTAAATCAGGATTTCAGAGATTTTAGGTTGGATTTACATTAGTTCTAGAATATAATACTGTAGCTTTCTCTAGATCGTCCTTGGACGCGCCCCCCCCCAGTGGCGTTTTGCATCTCGATCCTGCATACAGTACATATGGCTAGCTAGCCAGTACTTTACGCGTCTGCATCTTTTTTAGTACGTCCATGAACATTTGGAAGACATGAGATGCCCTCAAGTTTGCTTCCTGGGAACTCCCAGTGTTTGCCTCATTCTCCAAGCTGCTCTCTGCCCATCAATGTAACATTCTGGTGTAGCACCCATCCAGAGACTTCAGCACAGCAGGGCAGGCTTCAGGGTCCAGCCTTCACTGCCATATGATTTTGGATTTTGGTTGCAGAGAAGAAATTGAGCTTGATATGTTGGGAAAAGTTGGATTTCATACACTGGCCTTGCCATTCAGACCCCTCCCTCCATGCAAGCGTTTCCTTTCTCTGACGAGGCAATCTGGGAACCCAGCGCCAAATGAAAAGGAAAAACAGCGCCCTCTACTGTTTTTAAGTAAATTATTTGAAGTCATTGACTTCTTTCAGCGCAGTGCCGCCCATGTCTTTATTGCCTCAGAGTAGGTTGGGAGGGACATTGTAAGCCTTGAGTATCCTCAACACCATGCCTTAGTGTATCAAGTCAAATGCCTTTTTGAAATCCGCACCGCTGGCAGGTTGCTCTTCGTCACCTCCTCAATGATCCTCCTCTAAGGCCAATCAGGGCTAGGGTGGTCCTCCCCTCTCAAAAGCGATTTTGGTTCTCCCTCAAGTTGGGGTCAGTGGCTCTCCGTACCCTGTTCAGTGTCATGCAGTTGCGTGGTAGCTCTCAGCCTTTATACAACTGAATGTTGGCCTTTGGAGATGAGGGAGATGTATTTTGCCATCTTGATAAATATATTAAGACATCCGTTTCTTCTTTAAAAAATCCCTCCAATATAGCTTCTTTTATAACTTACCCTTCTAAAGAATAGTGCGGAGGTGAGCAATTTTGTTGTCTCTGAATTATAGAAAGGAGTGTGTATTATGAATACACACCTAACTGGCAGCTATTAAATATTGCATTATACGGTAACCCCTTCTGCTACATTATTCATTTCAATTTTAAGCTAAAAAATCTTTTTCTGCCCTGACCTTGAAATAGGCTAAGTGCAGTTATATGTTTCTTCACTGCCAGTGCACTGATAAAGAGACATTGGTGAGGAATGTGTTGAGCAGATATTAACAACACAAAGCCCCAGATGGTCCTCTCTGAAGGAGAAAATATTTACTTTCTCAGAGCATAGTAAATCAGCTGAGACTCGTGTGCGTGCGTGTGCGTGTGTGTGTGTGTGTGTGTGTGTGTGGGGGCTTGCGCGCGCATATGTATTTTGCATATGTGTTTGTCACAGATGACAGCTTTTCATTTCACCATCCATTGAAGTGCCTCACAGCACTCGTATCACAATGCTTTTCCAACAGCCTTTGGCTATTTATAAGTTTGCATCTGTAACAGGCCGTGCTTACACTCGTCATTTCAATTGTTTTATTTTTTTTATTATCATCAGACAATAATGACAGACTACTTAGCTGGCTTTCATAGCAGACTATGAAAAATGGTACCCAATGGGTTAGATTGGTGTCCCTGTGACATACTATACTAGCGTCATGTGCAGGGGGTGTTCTTGTACATCAAGCTGCCTCCCAGCCCCCACAACAGAAACAGGAGATAGGCTCTTGACCTATGGGCCACATGGCTTCGGGAACCGTTGGCTCCCAAGGCTACTACTTGGCTACTACTTTTACACTTGTGCACAGTGTGTTATTTAGATCACAATGGGAGCCAGTAGAGACCGTCTTTAAATCAGGACTTATGGATAAAACAGCATTAAGTGCAAAACAGCATTAGTAGTGTTTTCCAATTTCCACGTAATATTGTGGATGTTTGAGAGGCCACATCTTTTCTTTGGTGCTAAATTGTTCAATTAAATGCTATATAATGTCCCATTCTGTCAACTATGAATGGTAATTGTCTTGCTGTGGTGGCCCAGTACTTCTTCATTTACTATATATAATAATAGAGGACATGCTGACTATCTGTAAATGAGAAGATTGTAGACTCTGCTGCTTTGTTGTTGCAGGTGACTCCATCTGTTTATGCCCAAGAGATGCTACAGTCCACAGAGGAGCGTCTGGCCAACACAAACGAGATGCACCACCCTCGCATCCTGGAGCTGTTAGACATGAGCGAGACCACACATCAGAAAGTAAATGCTGCTACGCTAACGTGCCCTGCTTTCAGTCTCACCAGTTTTCACTGAAATTCAATCAATTGTATGCTTTGGTTATGACTTGTGACATTCTTGACAGGGAGGATAACAAATAATATGTTAGTATGATATTTAAACTCACGGCACATGATAGATGCTGGTGTTGATAGCAACAACAGACTCTCAAAAGCAGAAGATTACAGATTAAAGGTGAACATTAGATAGGATTTTGCTGTGCCGTGTGTGCTGTCTGCACAGTACAGCTACTGTACTGACTTTCATCTTGTAAATGAAACCTCGGGGGAATCCACCATACAGACTCAAGTTCCAGTTAAAGTGGTGAGGCCTACATTTGTGACAAGCTGTCTTCTGGCTCCAAAAGCCTTCATATCCACAGGGATATGTAAAATACGTACATGTATGCTTTTCTCAAGTCACTCTCATCTTTCGGAATAATTAGTTCTACACATTGCAGACACATAGCTGTCACATTGTAATGAAAGCATGGCCTATTCTGCCTATTTTATCTCATTCCCCGTATTATGATATATGGCTTAATTAATGCATACATGAATCTACAAACAAATCCCTCATCGAAGGACGTAGGTAGATGTGTTCTGAAAGAGAACGAAAACATTTGTATGGAAACACCCCATTGTTACTTCATCATTAGTCCCCTGGGCACAGAGCATCTGCTCCCTGCTAAGGTCATTGACACGCAGATTTACTTTGCTGCTTTTCCTTAGTCAGCAGGGTGCTAATAGCTGGACAGAGGACAACCAATGTGAATGAATCCTATGTACTGTACTCTCATTTTGTATAGTAAAGTTCTGTAGACTTAGAGGAACTTAATGTCACCAGACGCGAGGACAGAAGGGTTGAGAGAATTTCTCAGATTGCGGAAATCTCAATGGTTTTCATTTTAAATAGGATTAGCTCTACGTCGTCCTCAGGAGTTATTTTCGGGAACAGGGTGAACTTGGCATATGTTGAAGTTAGGGCTGCAGAGAGGTTCAAGTAGAGATTTGCACTAAGGCAGTGGTTCTCAAAATGTGGTCCAGGGACCCTCAGGGTTCCTTGAGGGGTTTCTAAATGGACTGCCACAGGCCTGTAACTCTGAGGGTCCTTGAAATTAAAAGGTTTGAGAACCATTGCTCTAAGGGAATCGATAGAACCTTCAGTAAACAGATTAAGACAAATGTAAATGTCTCATGTTAAATGTGTGTGTGTGCGTGCGTGCGTGTGGTTGTGTGTGTGTGTGTGTGTGTGTGTGTGTGTGTAAATGTGTGTGTCTCAGTTCTCCTTGGTGGATGTGGATGTGGCTCTGTTCCAGCCGTACCCATCTGAGCTGGTCTTCCAGAACTTCTCTCCTTTAGAGACGTATGAGCTGCCTCTGCTCCTCCGCAACAATGACAAGGTATGTGTTGCATGTTGCATGTGTTTAATATGTGCATTTTCAGTTACAAGTCAGGCACTGAGCCGGAGCTCTTATTGAAAGTGACAACAATGAAATAAACAGTAGTTTTGACCTTTTGTAATTATTACCGGTAGCCCAATGCACTGACTTGTCCCTGTGCAGGCAGGGCAGTGTGTGTGTGTATGCACATGTAGGGGGATGTACCATAATTGGAAAATGTTTCGGGGCCCAGGTTAGGGAAAGATTTATTGCTGTGATTTCTGCAAGATATCTTCAAGCAGCAATGAATACCTATCACCTTTTTATATACCTGGCTCTGTGCTTGTGGTGGTGGTCAGTGTTTGCAATTCTATAACCACATTAACCTTGACGTCCCTATTTTGGGCATGTCATTATAGGTGCAAATATCCAAAATATTTCAAACATTTGCAAAAATTCTGATCTACAGTACAAGCTCAGTAGTTGTGAGCTTGCAGATCAGCTATTTTTGAATAGCCAAAGTATAAAATAGAGTTTAAAATAGGGTTTAAGTGGTTCATGTGTGGTTCATGACACGTGTGTGTGTGTGTGTGGGGGGGGGGGGGGGTTCAAGTGGGAATTTGCACTTGGGGAATAGATAGGACCTTCACAGAGTAAACATAAAGTAATAGGTGTCATGTTAAATGCGTGTGTGTGTGTCTGGGTGGGGGGGTGTGTACTGCACATCCTTACTGTGTGTCTGTTGCCCAGGTGTCACGACAAGTGAAGGTGGTGCCGGGGGACTCGCCATGTTTTCGTGTGGTCGGTCAAGTGGATGTGTATAACAAGGTTGCACCAGGGATGATCTCCACTTTCTCTGTGTTCTTCACCCCTCAGGAGAACAAGGTACCTGGGATTTGAGGGATGTGACACTGTCTGGGCAATCAATTAGAATTAGAATCAGAAAAAAGTGTAGATAATGCTGAACTGCCATAGTCATTGGTATACTTGAGACAGCTACAGTATATGATTGGTCTTTTTTGTTTGAGTAATGTATACTGTAAGTGAGAATGTAAGTGAGTGAAATTTCTCACATTGGCCTGTTATAGCGCCACCAGGAGGCAGATTTTTGCTAAAAAAAAATGTTTATATTACTCCTACAGATTTAGTCCAAACATTACACAAATCGGTACACATTATCTCTGTAGTCATGTGATCAAGATGTATCTGTCACATTTCTCATATTACATTCTGATTGGCTATGATTGCCTTCCAAAGTTTGTGGGGGTGGCTGTTTTGCACAAAATCCCACACATCATGAATGCCAGATTGCTGGGATTCTTCCCCCTGGATTCCTTATAGGCCATATTTGTGCCAGATTACATTTTCTGTCATAACATGATAATATAATTTGCTAACACCTGAAGGAAGTAACAACACTATTTATGACTGCTGTGAAAACATAGTCCTATGTCTGCTATTAAATAAAGTACTGTATATACCAGCTGAATGACCATTCATTAACGTGAACTCTGTTCGTTCATACTGCTAATATCTCTCTGATGCACAGGTCAAGGTCACAAGATCAGAGGTCAAGGGTCAGGCATTAGGTTACAGAAGCACTCACTCTTCCTGATATTGTATGTGCAAGTGAAAAGTGAGAAGCTAAGGTGCACATCAAATCTAGCAGTAATATGTTTAAGGACACACAATGCCTCTGGAGTATTATGGCTTTTATTCAATGGTCACCATCACAGTAAGTGGTGCAAATACAAGGTCCCTGTACAATACATTCATTTATTTATTTGATATACTATAAATGAGCAATAGAGATGGATAACATTATTTGTGTGTGTGTGTGTGTGTGTGTGTGTGTGTGTGTGTGTGTGTGTGTGTGTGTGTGTGTGTGTGTGTGTGTGTGTGTGTGTGTGTGTGTGTGTGTGTGTGTGTGTGTGTGTGTGTGTGTGTGTGTGTGTGTGTGTGTGTGTGTGTGTGTGTGTGTGTGTGTGTGTGTGTGTCCAGGATTACCATCACAGGTTGGAATGTGTGACTGAGAGGGAGAGGTTTGAGGTTCTGATCCATGCGATTGGGCCACGGGGCATCCTGGACTTTCGAGATGAGCTCCATTTACCCATCTGTCCTGTCAAAGCCTGCACACAGAGGACTCAGTTAGTTCGCAACATAGGACACACCCAGGCCAAGTTCCAGCTACACACACAGAGGTAAAAACCATCATTGAACAACATTGGACTTCTATTCTATTCCATTCGATTCTACTGAATTTTGATCTGCTCTATTCTGTTGTGTTGTGTTCTTTTCTGTTCTAGCCCGTTCTCTGTGACACCTGCTGTGGGGACACTTGGCGTAGGAGAGAGCATGCAGGTGAATGTGGAGTTCAACCCCAGATCAGTAGGAGACCACTGTCAGGACATGCTGCTACACTACCATACAGGTGAATAAAGTCTGAGAATTGACAGTAATGTTAATTACTCTATTAAAGTCCAGAATTCAGCTTGGGCTGATATGCTGGAATGCTGCAATGAATGCCATGGTGATAATTTATATGTATGTGTATATGTAGGATTAGGAACACTCAAAACGATAATCGCACCATACACATAGGTAGTACTGTCTGTCCCTTCTGGTTGACCAAGAGGCGGTTCTGCAGTGAGGCTATAATGATGCTAATGCACATGAGCCATGCAATCTCCACCCCTGTCCTAATAACAGCACAAGAGTTATCACCATAGAATAATAAAAATAGCATGTACTCAGGATTCTCTCATTGTAGGGTTTCTATATATAATGTTCCCTTATAACCTCCAATGTTACTTTGGCCCACTAGGCAGCAAATCAAAGCCATTAATAACATGATATAACTACTAGTTAACCACAAGTGAGTTTACATTTTTAAGGTTATGCTTGTAATGTCAGTATTTAGATAAATCTGACGTATTAAAACGGCCGCTGTTTGTAGCTGTTTTATGTAAGCTATAACCTTGAGGTATTGCTTACCGCCCACCAGACAACACCCGTGACAATGCTATACGATAACTCGACATAACGCAACATTAACAATAGTCGTCAAATTTGATGTGTTCACAAGGTGGTGCATTTTTCAGTCATTTATCAGGCTGTAAACTTCAAAGTGTTCTGATGTTGTATGCTTAAGAATGGAAGATGCACGCACGCACGCACGCACGCACGCACCAACAGGAAAACACAAAAAATCCAGCCAGTATTTAAATGCTGATAACTTCATAAACCAGTCATTGATCTGAGGTTCTGTTCCATTCTTAAAGACATATTTGGCTGGTAACATATTTGTGCATGTGTCTTCTGTGGTGCACGGATGCACGTGTGTACACACACACACACACACACACACACACACACACACACACACACACACACACACACACACACACACACACACACACACACACACACACACACACACACACACGCTGACTTTTATTCAAACTACAAAAGGAGTTTTGCATAAAGATAATCAGTGAGATCAAATGGAGTGGAACTAAAAGGATGAAAGTGTTTACCATAAACACTGGGGTAAACACTATGATAATACTTTGTCTCTGCAGCAGTGATGACCCTGAAGCAGAACAACACACACACACACACACACACACACACACACACACACACACACACACACACACACACACACACACACACACACACACACACACACACACACACACACACACACACACACACACACACACACACACACACACACACACACACACACACACACACACAGGCATATGCACACACACACGCGCACGCACACACAGGAAGGCAGAAAATCACTATAGTCATGATGATGGGGAAGGGCTAAGGGGCTAGTTTGTTATATTTCTTTGCTGTCGGGTGGAAACCTTGTATGTTCAAAACTCGTACTTTTGGAAAAAGAAGCTGTGTTCCAATGGATGTAGTTATTATTTATTCACAAGCTCTTGTCAATATATTTAATTGGTTCAATATTTATAAAGCTCACAGACAGACTTAACCACTTTCAACTATTATTATTATTATTTGAACAATTTGATTTGCTACTTTTGTGTGACACTTAGTATGACGAAGCAGGGCATACATTTACGGAAAAAAAACAAAAAGTTGAATATACAATGTTTCTGCCCGACAGCATCACAGATAATCCTGTCTCTCTCCCTGTGTGTGCTTGTGTCTCTGCTCACATGCATGCACTGTGTGTGTATGTTTATGTGTTTGTGCTAGCATGCATGTGTGTTTACTGTTTTTGTCATGTACTACAAATTGTATAAGCCAAACTGATACAATCAGCTCCTCATTGTGTTGAATGTACATAGTCATTTTGGTCTGGTTGTATGTTGCTTGCTCCAGCTTAGCACCACCACTATACGCTGTACTGTGCGAGTACGGATGGTTTGGTTTGAAGAATCTCTAAACCTTGGACCAAGGTTAGCAGTAGAAGCACTTCACCTCATTTAGCAGCCCACCCCTCACCCCCTTCTCTACCCCGTTCAGCATATAGCTTAGGTGCGAAGAGTGTTGTTTAGTTGATGTCCTACTGTACTGTATGTTACAGTAGAAGTTGTTCTCAAAGCACTCAAATAAATCCCATGGCTACTTGCCCTGTTTGAGGGTAAATGTTCGTGGCACTTACTCTGATCTTGCACTTTTTAAAGTCACTATAAGAGCGTCTGCTAAATGTCTAAATTGTAACTGTTGTGAATTGTAACTTGGGAATGTTTCCCTTCATGGCGATACATGTTGTGAATGAACAAAATGTTTGTCTTTGTGCATCGTTGCATACTATGGGCTGTGGAATCAGTGGTGAGATAAGTAACGATAATGAGAGGAGAATCTATAGGGTCCGTAGGGATCGGTGCCGTGAGGCTTGTAGGGATTGAGGCTGTTATGGTTATCTATTGTGCTTACTGCTTGGCTCAGCTCAGTGCAGCTTTCTCTAAGGGCCTGTTATCTGTCATTCTGAAGGTAACCCCTTCCTCTCTTCTCTCCTCTCCTCTCCTCTCCTCTCCTCTCCTCTCCTCTCCTCTCCTCTCCTCTCCTCTCCTCTCCTCTCCTCTCCTCTCCTCTCCTCTCCTCTCCTCTCTTCTCCTCACTTCCCCTGTTTCCTGCTGTGTATCTACTGCTTTGATTACGTCTCAGATTACGTCTTAATGGGCTTAGTATAGATAGTAACCCATCCGTATATCTTTGTCTCTGGGGGTCTCTGATTGAAATACTAGTAATTTACATGTATGGTAGAGTACTGTACACTACTATATATATATGTAAAAGTAATTGGTTTGTAATATTGATACACTGGAGTGAACGTATATAGGACTGGGCATCAGTGAACATAAATAACCCTCAACCTATTTCTGGTGCCTGTATATTTCCATTTGGGTGTAGAAGCAGCCCAGCAGAACTGACCTGTCTGCTCACTTTTCCACGTGAACATCAAATGGTCCGAACTCATTACTTAACATCAAACCAAGATGAAGCTGTTGACTTTAAAAAATTGTTCAAAACTAGATTTTAAATTACATTTCTCCCCACAAAGACAAAAACTTGATTGACGGTTGTAACACTCCATAATGATGCATGCCTATAATAATGTAATTAATAAAGACAAATGTCACCAACAAATAAAACCCAAGAATTCAAATTAGAAATGCATTCAAAAGAAGCTCAGGTTATCTTGAGCAGCCTGTTTGCATAATGTATATTTTTCTCATTTGTAATGGCTGAAAACTGAATAATTTGTATTCAAAAGATTTGTATAAATCATTTGTATTCAAACATTGGCAGTTGGTGTCTTGTCTGCTCATCACAGAAGAATGACAGCCAAATGAGATCAGCAAACAAGACGGGTTGGCCAAAAGTTCAAAAAGAAGATGGTCCAGTCACAACAACATAAATCTCTTCATGATTGACTGATTGTAGTCATTTACATAAAACAAAAAAGCTGCACAACCTAATTTTAGCTCAGCAGCTACCTAAAAAGCAGATTTGTTTCAAGTTGCTTTGGAAGTACCTGTATATCAGAAGGCCTAAAGGAGCTGTGATCGACATGAAAAATAAATAGATGCGCTTCTGCTTATTCAGCCTGCATCAACTCGCTGCCTATTCTCTAGAAATGCTTTCAATGATTGTGTTACCAGCAGTGATAGAATGGTATAGATGTGTTGCTAACCTTGATCCTGAAATCTTATGGCAAAGTCCCCTTGGGAAAATTATTGCCTGGTGATTCAATACCAGCGGATCAGACTTAAAACTCATTTAAATTTACATTTAAATGAGTCACCTTTTAAATTGTTTGAAATTTTAGCCCTGCTAGTGGCAAAGCTCTAAGGATGGCGATGTTGGAATGGTTGGTTTGCTTGTACATCCACCAAATAACATAAACAACAAAAAACTACTGTCTGGATTACTGAGTTTGTGGAATATGTTGTGCACCTTCATACCTTCATAATCCTGAGGACCTCACATTGTCCCTAGTGCCATTCTTGGGCCAAAATGACAACTTTGTTTACACGAACAAGATTCCGCATAATCTAATAGGCTGACTGCAGGATGGACC
>NC_137610.1:37479034-37509034 GCF_963280865.1 Gymnoscopelus braueri | reverse complement strand
GAGGTGCCTGCCTGCATCTCTGGAGCTCAGCCAATGCTCTCTCTCTCTCTCTCTCTCTCTCTCGCTTTCTCTCCCTCTCTCTCCCCCTCTCTCTCGCTTTCTCTCTCTCTCTCTCTCGCACTCGCTTTCTCTCCCTCTGTACTTCTGTCTTCATAATGAAACCGTCAATGAAAAGCATTCTGATGGAAGTAGCTTAGATACGCTCTGAATTACAATATTTGTGTGTGTGTGTGTGTGTGTTTTTTTTGTATTGCCGTGCCAGTGCTGCTGTTGTAGAGGTTTATTCTTCACAGTCTGGAGTATTGTCTTTTACTTAAGCAGGACTGGGGGTCAGTTCACTTTCAGTTCAACCAAAAAAAAGAAGGAAAAATGAATTGGCTATGTTGGGGAAAGCTGAAGCGAATGGCCCTAATGCTCAGACGCAGATAAAAAACTTGGCAGCTTCCCCATGCCAAGCGTTGTTTAAAGTATTACCTTTGGCAGACAATCCACTTGATGAACTGGTTGCACTTTGATCGAACAGAACAGAACAGAACAGAACAGAACAGAACAGAACCCAAACCCACATCAACAGTAGGTTATAGTCCAGGGGTTTCAATTTGATTGGTCATGTTTGGTCATGATTGGTCAAACTATGACAACACTGAAAGGCATGAGTGTTTGCGAACGCGGAAGGAGGCTCCACCCAAGTGGAGCTTACTATGAAACCCTGCTCGGCTTGTGTGTGTGTGTGTGTCTGTGTGCAGCCGCGCTCTCATTGGCTCGCGCCCCCATGTGACTCACGTGCGTGCAATGCCTGTGTGCAGCCGCCAGAGTGCGCCAGAGTGCACCACCAGGAATGTAGACAATGCTCTGATTCAAATGCACAACAGCCTGCAACATGCCTTAACCGAACACATTTCACAAACTCTTGTGGCGGCCCTGTTCTCACTAATTTCACTGTACCACCCACTTCTCTACAATTGCTCATTCCTTTTGATTCTTCTTATTGTTATTTTCGAGCTGCGTTCGCGCGTCTTACTTGTGTAATTGTGTGTGTGTGTGTGTCTGTGTCTGTGTCTGTGTCTGTGTGTGTGTGTGTGTGTGTGTGTGTGTGTGTGTGTGTGTGTGTGTGTGTGTGTGTGTGTGTGTGTGTGTGTGTCATAAAGGTGCTATCCCCTGGCTGCCAAATGTGTCAGCAGCGCACTGACACATGCATCATTCACAACACAGTATGTGTTGTGATTTACATTTGATTTAATTTAAATGTTTTTGTTTAGAAATTTTCAGTTGGCCACATGCAGCATACAGTATGTTACTCCTTATTCAGTGAATATACAAGACCCCAGCCTGTTTGATTACTAAGTACCTGTAAGTTCCATCCAAAGGCACGATATGGCATGACAGCACATATAAAACATTCATGTGGATGTAATTGTCTGGCTCCACAATTATTCAAGA
Source organism: Gymnoscopelus braueri (assembly GCF_963280865.1). Lineage (NCBI taxonomy): Eukaryota > Metazoa > Chordata > Actinopteri > Myctophiformes > Myctophidae > Gymnoscopelus > Gymnoscopelus braueri. Next base: position 37,507,594 of record NC_137610.1, on the reverse strand, counting down.
TGAAAAATCAGAATAACCACGAAGAAGAAAGTCACCTTATTATGTTATAAATTATGAACCAGAAAACCACATGGAGCAGCCAGTGGAATCTAAAAGAGATTCATCATAGAAATTGACATTTTACGATCTCAAAACAAAGATGAAGCAAGCCGTGTTGCCGTGAGACATTACAGCCAATATAGCCAGCCCAGCAAGCTGTTATAATTAACTAGATGTGGAGATTGAGAATATATGGAGATTTCTGTATCTGTCAGTCCTTGTCCATTTTATGCCCATATATGGAGATCTCATATATGGGCATGCCCCCTTTTGTGCCCATATATTTTCACTATGTATTGAGTACAAAAGGACCCCAATTGAAATAAGCCATTGGATTTCTTGTTTTTTTTAAAAATCCTATTTAGTTGACCTTGTATTTGTACTTTCATGTTCTTTTTTCTGCAAACTTCTAAATAAAGTACTCAATCAATCAAAATTCAATCAAAGCTGACTGATTTGTTTGTGCCTGATGCTATGACGACACATTGAGGTTAGACAACACACTCCATATTTGGGTGTAGCTGTATTGGGAACTCCTTATGTCTGAGTCATGTTGACATGAGCGTGACGACGTAGTGACATGAGTGTCAGAGGTCCACCCGCCGACCGGTGTACTATGTGGTTTGGGGTCTGGAGGCACGGAGCTGGAAAATATCCTTTATTTTCAGAAATCAACAAAATGGTCTGCATTTCTATATCACCTTCATTCAAAGAGCTGTACAATGTGCTTTTACATTCAACATTCGCACACTGACAGCATGGTGCCAACCTGGTCATTGGGTGGAGTTAAGCCTGATTGATACTTTGTTGTACGACAGAGTCGTGCACAGAAAATAGGCGATCTATGAGCTCACAGCGTGTTGCATCGTAACGCGTTATGAGCAATTTTCTGTGCGTGACTCCGTCTTACTACAGAGCTTAAATTAAGCATTTGGAGGATACTCAAGGACAATTCAGCACTAAGCCAGGAGGATTGTACTGGTTCCCAAACAGCTGCTCTACCTCTTGAGCCACTACCCTAGGCCTACACAGTAAAATCCTCAGTATTGATTTATGCATTTGTAGCTCCGAGAGTGTACAAGATGTAAACAAATGAACTCGTAAAGGGTCGGAGTTAAATGAACACTGAGGATTTTGATGCGTACAGTATCTGTTGCTACAGGTTAGAGCTGCTGCACCACTCCTGATTTGAATGTAAACAAAGCCTCAACAGATTTACCTACAGGCTGGTAGATGTACGCACGCAAGGGGTGTGTGTGTGTGTGTGTGTGTGTGTGTGTGTGTGTGTGTGTGTGTGTGTGTGTGTGTGTGTGTGTGTGTGTGTGTGTGTGTGTGTGTGTGTGTGTGTGTGTGTGTGTGTGTGTGTGTGTGTGTGTGTGTGTGTGTGTGTGTGTGTGTGTGTGTGTGTGTGTGTGTGTGTGTGTGTGTGTGTGTGTGTGTGTGTGTGTGTGTGTGTGTGTGTGTGTGGAGACTACTCTAGTTTTGATGGTTGTTGCCCTGGCCTGTCTCTTAGTATTAGAAGTATTTCTTCGAGTTGTTGCTACCTCAGTGACTCTGTTAGGCAATGTGTCTTATGTGTTGCATGTTTTTCCCCTGTTTATAGTTTTTTTGTTTTACTCTTTTTTTCACATTTGTTTATTGAGTGTACAGCACTTAGGTTCAACGCTGTTGTTTTAAATGTGCTCTATAAATAAAGTGGAGTGGATTGGATTGGACTTAATAGTTTCCCTTCGGATTTTGTCACTTAGTTGCTAGTAGGTTATTAATCCTTTTCTCTGTATAGGGAGATCAGGGGCAAAAGTAGCAGAGGGCAATTATAACACAACTCCAATCAGAAACAAGCTAGGCTAGAGTGATGAGACTTCCTCCGCACATGCTCAGTAGGATTCTCTCTCTGCCTATATGGAGGAGTAGCAGGATCATTTCACCTCAGCAGAAGTTTCATCATCCATGCAATTTAGAAAAGAGTTGGTACCTTGACTGGTTTAAAACCATATAAAGCCCTCAAATGTACAGTATGTGTGCGTATGTGTATGCATTCAGAAACACCTATTTTCCTGTATGTTTGTGTATGGCTCAAGGTGAGGAGGTGCACATCAGCCTGTACGGGGCATGTGAGGAGTTGGACATGTGTTTGGAGCCTGCCTCTGTCTTGCTGGAGGACACGTACATCTCACTGGTCAGCCAGCGCTCCGTGTCCCTCACCAACAAGAGCAACATTCCTCTCCACTACTGCTGGAAGACCTGGCCCAGCCAGGAGGAGGAAGATCTGTATACACTGAGGTACGCACGCACCTACACACGTTTGAGAAAGACAAAGAGGGCGCCAGGGCCTTGTAATTATACTGACTCCTTAGAATCTCTGCTCTGCTGTGTCTCTGCAAATAAATGGTGCAAATGGTACATTTATAAAGCCCCTTTCTCCAAAGTCCTTTACAATGTGCATTACACTCACCCATTCACACACCGAGGGCGGCGGCAATCATGCAAGGGACCAACCTGCTCCTATAGGGAGCAGTAAGGGTTAACCACTTGAACCCTAGCCGGCCTATAGCGTCCCTGTTCTGGTGCAAACATTCATCGAAAATAGGCTATCTAGATTCAGCTCAAAACACGTTGCAACATGATGAGTTGTGAGCTTGTAGATCTGCTAGCCTATTTTCGACTATAAGAGATTTGCTGGGGAGGGAAAAAAAGAGCAGACCAAATATAGATACCCTGGGGTATCCCGGTCAACTAAGTATATAGGGTTTAAGTTGTAAGTGTCTTGCTCAAGGACACTTCAACGACACGCAGCAAGGAAGGGCCGGGGCTCGAACCGGGATCGTTCCGATTCCAAGACTATTTCTAACGCCTGAGCCACTGCTGCTCCCTATTTCTGTACTAGAAATAATGTCAGATGTCTGTCACTTTACCTCCGTTGGGCTTCTTGTCAGTCTCTTTGTCCCACACCCTCCTCAAATCCCTCCTCCTCATCCCCCCTTCCAGAGACCTGCAGAATGAGGAGGACGAGGAGAGAGAGCGGCTCCTGTCAGAAAGCGCGTCTGACCCCGCCGAGTTCCACCGCATCGCTCTGCTCTCCAGGAGCTTCAGGGAGCGGAGACGGCAGGCTGCGGAGGACCGCCTGCCCCTCTCCTCACACAGCTCCATCACTGTCGAGCCAATGGTGTGTGTGTGTGTGTGTGTGTGTGTGTGTGTGTGTGTGTGTGTGTGTGTGTGTGTGTGTGTGTGTGTGTGTGTGTGTGTGTGTGTGTGTGTGTGTGTGTGTGTGTGTTCTTGTATTACTATACTTTCGAGGGCCAAATGTCCCCACAAGTATAGTAGAATTAGAGACATAGACATGGTGAGGACCCTCAGAAGAGAAATGGTTGTTTTATGGTTAAAAAAGATATTTAGAGATAGGTTTACAATTAAGAAAATATTTAGGTTGGGCTCAGGGCTCGGATTAGAAGTTCGTTTTAGGAGTAGGGTTACAGTTATGCCTGATTACTTAGTTGCGCGCTGGTGTCCTGCACCGAAAAGTAACAGATCTACAAGCTCGTAGATCTGCTATTTTCCGGCTTTAGGCTTACATTAAAAAAAATGCTATAAACTGTAAATATGGCATTCATAAAATTGGCGTCCCAAAATGATGTCCTCACAAGCATAGTAAGTAATACAAACCTGTGTGTGTGTGTGTGTGTGTGTGTGTGTGTGTGTGTGTGTGTGTGTGTGCATGCGTCTAAACAAAAATTAAAAGGTCAAGTCCATCACCCAGCCCCTCACAAAGCCTGGATGCGTACGTGTGTGTGTTCTTGTCTGTCTCTTGCATTCTCTGCCTCTCTCTCCATTGCTCTCGAGCATCTATCTCTTTGCTTACTCATCGTCTGCCTTCACCCCCTGTGTTGTTTTCTTACCATCAGCGTGGTTCCTCAGCCCACTTAGCTATATGACCTGCTGCTGTGTAAATATTTTACTGCACCATTCCGCAAAGTCCTTCAAAGCTTGGCCCCTATGATATCACGTAACTTTACTGTGCACACCGAAATTCAACCCTGTAATGGTCCATTTTCACACTCTCAGAGTTAAATGAACGCTCAATTTGACCGCGTAGTTGCATCGGATCATCAGATCTTTAAACCTTTGTGGGTACGGATTGTGATCTTATCGCGCCTGAAATGAGATTCTGTATGGTTTTCTTTCTCATTTGGCCTACAAAGGGTTAAGAAAACTCCTCTCTCTGTCGTGTCTGGTTCCTTTTAATGACAGGAGGATCATGGACAGATCCTCCTCAGAGCAGTCTGACCTCTGTTGACACCCCTGTTCCTTTGTTTTGCTCTTCAGTCAGAGCTCAAGCTCTGCCAGGATGCCAGCCAGACTCCCTGGACAGCGGGGGAAGGAGAACAAAGAGTCTTTAGGCCAGATACAAACACAGATCTGCTATACTATGGACAACTTTAGAGGACAGTGGAGAGGCATGCACAGTCAGCGCAGTCAAACACACACACACACACACACACACACACACACACACACACACACACACACACACAGACACACGCGCACACACACACATGCACACAATCAGGCACACACAGGTGATTTATACAGATGTCACGCGCCGAAAATTGCTGATCAACAAGCTCACAAACTTCACAGTACAACGTGTTGTGAGCTTATAGAGCTGCTATTTTCGAACTTGAGCAACACGGCGAGCAACCAAGTATAAATCGGGCATGCGGTCCTTGGAGGCTCCAGAGCTACTGTATAGTGTTGCTGGACTCCCCGGAGGCAGCGGTCATTTCAGAGCTGCCTCTCGTGCTAATGAATGACCCTTCTCTCCTTTCTATTTTAAGCACAATGTGAATTGATAGAGAGAGTGAGAGAGTGCAGGGTGCAGGGTGCTGTTTAAAGAGAAACAAAATGTGCAGAGCTGTGTGTTGCGCGGGGATGCGGTAGACTGTGGTAGACTAACTGAATTACGTACCAACCCAAAATGATTTTTCCACATTATTATCCAGTGAGCTCTAAGACTTATTCACTTTGTCTTATTCTAAGTATTCCCCCGGGAATAATAAAGGTCTATCCATCTACCCGGGAATATCTATCTACTATTATGCAGTGTAATTTATGAGGAGTTGACCTTCTGTGATGGCCCCCCTCTGCACATTTGCGTGCGTGCGTGCGTGTGCGCGCGCGTGTGCGCGCGTGTGCGGGCGCGCGCGCGCGTGTGTGGTTGTACATAAGTGGTTGTACATAACGGTGCGTTGTTGCATGCCTGTGCAATCTCACTTCCTTGCTCCCTGTCTACCATTCTGTATATCCGTCTCACCGTCTGTGTCTGTCTTGTCTAGGAGGGTGAAATATGGCCATCCACCACAGCAACGTTCAACATTATCTTTAAGCCTCAGGAGGCCAGGCTCTACCAGCATACCTTCTACTGTGATGTCACAGGTCAGTGCCTACTGTATAAGTATAGGAGTGTTTCACACGTTATAGCAATGGTTCTCAAACTTTTACATTTCAAGGTCTCCCCTTAACTCTAAATACAAATGGAACCAAAAGGACCTGTTAGGGTCCAATTTGGTTCCATTTGTGTACTGTCTGAGTTACAGACTTGTAAGGGTCAATTTAGACCCCCTAAAGGAACCCAGAGACTAAAATCCACTTTGAGAACCACTGCGTTATAGCATGGCCATGGAGAATACTCAATTCTGATTGGCCCGGAGGGTATCGTTTTCAGATAACCACGCAATTTTGTCATAGCTCATCACCGTCCTTATATAAGTATATAATAACTAATAACATTAGCTGTCAGCTATTCGTAAGCTATTCGGATTTCTGTATAACATTGAACATTCCAAACTTTTGGGGAGCATAAAACGTACAATATGTGTTGATATATTTGTGTATAAGAGACTGACTCAGTTAATACTCGTTTCTGGGTCATTACAAGGTAAGGTAACGTTTATTCCAGGGTTGAGGAAGAAACTGCCAACACAAACTATCTATCTATTTAACCAAGTGAACCCTAGGGTGAACATTTGGCGAAAGTAGCAGATCTACAAGCGCACAACAATGAATTTTGAGCTTGTTGATTGTCTATTTTCAATGAAGAGATTTGGTGTAGAGGAGCATACTAGTATACCAAGTGTAGAGCCCTGGGGGACCTCGGTCAACTACTTATAGCGTCGTTAAAGCTGCAATCCATAACTTTTATGTTCTACCCGGGACCGGGTAGATGTACAGTGTGCAATCCCTCCCGTGACCGTCTGGATCCCGATGGGACCCGACATTTAGTACCCTTGTATACCCAGTATTGTAATAATAATGCAAGCTGCAGAGCCACCTGGTCTTGTCATTGATTGTGCCTCCCTTAAACACTTAAGTGCGTTGTCATGGGATAAGCATTGCGTACTTGCTATCACTATTTTCTGCTACATGAATTTTTTTCAGCAAATACTTTGGCAAAGCACAAACCTTTCTTAAAAGGGATTCAAAACAGCAGGATCAGGGAAACGGAACGGTATGGTGAATGCTACAAGGTGTTTATATAAAAACAAACTTGTTCTAACCACCTTGTGTATCAAAAGGTTTTTGCTGATATATTTTGATTCCATGGCCTCAGTACTTCCTGCCTATATTGTCAGCATCAGCAACACTACTTGCTAAAATTCCTCTTGCTTGGATAGTCCTACTTGTACCATAATATTTGCATCAACTCCCTTGCTGTTGCCATAAATTCTGTTTTGGGTGAACAGTAAGATCGTTGCTTTGGCCTGCATTGTTCAGGCAGCAGGCGTTACGGCACAGTACAGTGTGTTCCAGCAGTGAGGGGCATCTCTGATGAATGGCTGTGAGGAAACACTGGGTCTACTGTATTTTGTAAGTCAGAGCTGGCAACTCCATTGATAAGTGAGAGCAATGCCCAGGGAGTGTAGCTCTGAGAGGACTAATTGAAGAAGTTCAAGACATGATGTTCTAAAGAGGCTTAGTGCCAAGGTGAAGGTTCAAGATGAACTTTAAAGTTAAAATTTTAAGTGAGACTATTTGTCGGTAAAAGTCAGGTTATCGGATGAATGGGTTGGGCAAAGACTGGGTTACAGTTAAATTTTGGATGAAGATTAAGGGCCAAGTTTAAGAGAAGTGAAATGAAGTGAACTGAATTGAAGAGTTAAGCTTCAAAGAGTAAAGAATAATGAAGGCTTCTGTTGGATTCTGAGTATTACGCTTGGATATTAGGTGGCATTGAACAAAGTACAAAACACTGCTGCTGTCTATTGAGTAGCCAGATGCACAGGCACTGAAATGTTCACTTTGTTTGTTCTACTTGTTTCCACCGTAGTTATAAGGAGACAGATCAGGCTTCCTGCAGATATTATTCTGTCTTCTTTAATAAAAGTAATTGATATCCTTTCTCTCGTTCAGTCTAGCTTTTGTGTGAATAGAGGTAAGACAAACAAGGGGGGTTATTGTTAGAGGAGAATACTTTGCCTTTTCTCAATTCACTCTCTGAAGTAATTTCAGATCACTTTACTCAGTATATAATATATGCCTTTTTGGTAGATGCTTTTATGCTAAGTGCCTTGGGGTACTGTAAGCACATACAGTAGGAAAGGAACCCCTACCTCTGGTTGTTGCTAATCCTGTGCTCTACTCATGGAGCTACACATGACCACAGTATACACACTTAAATTCTTCCTACCTTGCCTGATCTAATTTTCATAATAAAGACAAAGCACAGGGCAACAATAAATCCCTGTCATCCGTATTGCTTGAAGAGAGTCGTTAGTAGTTTTGCATGTGGCCTCCACGTGTGTCTCCTGAGCCGGAGGCCAGATTTACATTCATTTCCATGTTTTCTGAGGCTGCTGGTGACCTGAACTAGGGCGTGTTCTACTGTATGGCTTGCACAGACAAAAGATCAAGTTTTAACCAAAAGATTTTACTGTATTCAAAACATATTAGGACTACTTTTGTGGGATTAAGAGCACGTACCCAAATGCCCATAGTTACATTATCATATACAGTACAAATAGTATATGAAATTTAAAATTCTTAAGCTTTCTTAAGCTGTCATTTCTTCCCATGTCTCCCCCTGGGATCCATTTGAAGGAGACGCCCTTCAATGTATTCTGGAAGACAGAGGAAATATTATTATTTATCTATTTTTCATAACAAAACATTTGAATCATTTTTGCTTTATTTTGATAGAGACAGGAGTGTGTTCAATGTGTTCAATTATGCTTTTAATGTTAAAGTTCTAATGTCTCTATCTCCATGTCTTTCTTGTTATCTATCTTTTTTGTTTTGTTTGTTACTCTGGCTTTGTTTGTTGATGTCTGTGTGCAGGCCGTGAATGTTGTTTGCCTCTGACAGTCACGGGGGACGGCGTAGGACCCAAACTCCAGTTCAGCTATAACCTAATGGACATGCAAAATGTTTTCATAGGGGCCAAGAACTGTTATGAGGTAGGGGGTGTGAAATGCTTTCTTAGTTTTGGATTTTATTTTATTTTATTTATTTGACATGAATATACATATTATGGTTACTGAGCATACACTGCAACAAAGAAATACTCCTTGAAAATGTTTAAGATAACACAATAAACATAAAATACTTTTTTCCTTGTGAATCACTTCTGCTGAAAGTCAGACTTTTTGCTTTACACAAAAGCAGCGTCAATCAAAGACAAATACAATCAAAGAGACAAATGCATTTGTCACAAAAGCAATGCTAATCCCTGATTTGACCTAAATCAACTCCCTCCCACATGACTATTAATAAATAATAGATGTATTTATTCTAATAATAAGTATTGTATAATAATAAGTAATATTGATATCATCTCGTCCACAGATATCATGTGACTGTACCAAAAATATATTTAAAAGAAGGAAATTAATCCAGAAGAAGCAAACTGATACAAAGAGGATTGTCATTCACAGCTGAGGAAATCCTTGATCAGTGCGCCTCTATTAACTACTTTGTACATTTCCAGGTGCTGGTGTCCAACAGAGGTCTGATTGATGCTCCTTTCAAGATGTCCTGCCCCAACACCACCTTTGGCCGTTGTTTCTCCTTCAGCCCTGAGGAGGGCATAGTTCCCCCAGGGGCCTGCCAAGCTCTTGAGGTCGTCTTCTCCAGCAGCACCCTGGGAACTTTCTCTGAGGACCTGCTACTCACTGTCACAGGACAGCCTCAGCCCCACACCTTGACATTCAGGTGAAGTTAGTTATTACATCCATGACTCACTCAAAAGGACTCACGGACTCACCTTGTGTTTCAGGCTGGTGTGTAACTTGTGGGCACTATGAGAGTTTGTTTTAAACAAGTCTGGGTCACAGTGTGAAAGGATCAATTCCACACACACACCCAGGCAGAAAATAACTTAAGTTAATCATACTGTAGGAATCATTATGTAATCCCTTTAGGTTAGTTTGTTGTTAAGGAAGGTTATGATGTACCTGTGCAACTGCCCTTGACCTTCAGGTGTGTTCTTGATACAACTTTTCTGTCTTGTTGTTTATTTAGTTACCATAGCAACCCCAGCTTCTCAACAACACAGATTTGGCAAGAACAACAATTGAATTAAACATTTAACTCCACTATTGCAAATAGTACAGTAAAAAAATCACACCCAGTGTGAAGTGGGCGGTGTGGTCATCACAGTGGTCATCATAGTGATGGAAGCTCACTTCCCAAAAAAATGGATTTTTGGAAGTGCATAATCCTATTTATAGGTTATTAGTGTCGTCATGTGTCTCGCTAGCCAATCACAGTGCTGAATAGAGTCAGCCAATAGAGTCAGCCAATCACAGTACAGGAACGTGGGCCAAGTGGGCCAATCACAGTGCAGGAAACTAATACTAATGAGGTGTCCCAACCCCACTTATAGGGGCGGCTACACCGCCCAAAAACTTAGTGACACTATCAGAAACACCAAATACAGTAGTATGTCACTTACTGTACCTGTACAAAGTCATAATACTAATTGGCATGATGTCATCTGTTCATGTGATATGTCAGTGCTTTGGGTTATGTATGCATTATTATCGGTCATGTCTTTGTGTTCGTTTTCAGAGGCCGTGTCATTGGCCCCACTTTCAACTTCAATGTTTCAGAGCTCAACTTTGGAGATGTTGCCTTTGGTGAGTAACTGTACAAGTTTAACACAATCAAAAATACAGACAGTAAAAGACTAGTTATAGATTATGCTGTACTAACCTCATGGACTTTGCTTAATGTACTGGATGGAGATTAAATAACTATGTCAGTGTGACGATTTGTATGCTTTATAATGATTGTAAAACCTGATATGATTCATTTGAAAGATAATTTGAAAAACCTGCTGAGAAAAGCGTTTATAGTACAAACGATTGTTTGATTGTGTTGTAGAGGCAATTCAGCAGAACCAAGAACAAAAAGACAAGACTCCTGATTTATCTAATGGAATGAGTGCTAAATGGCAGACCAGTTAAAGGCTTACACATTGGAGATTTTAGCTTCTGGTATCTGTGCTGAAAAGTACTTTAGAAAGAATAAATACATATTGTACTGTTGTAGCTCCAGGTTATTTGAACTACAGTCTTTCAGCTTCAGAATGTGTGCTTTTGTTCTCTAAAGGAAAAGAAAGAAAAACACTCAAAGTACTAATAATAATAGTGGACACTTGGTGGACACAGTGAAACCTTGGTTTGGATGTTTGATTACATACTGTACTTATTACTCTGACTCTGAGATTGAAAGGGAGGGACGCAGTGCAGACTACAAAGCAAAATCCTTTGTGTTAATTTATAACAGAATTTCATCACATATGTGTTGGTGTGAAGAGTATTTTCAGCTACTGTAATGATCCATAGCTAAGAACCCTTTTTTTTCACTCTATGACTTGCCCTCCCTCTCTCTGGCGCCAGGCTTCCCCCACACTTTGACCTGCACCCTCTTCAACACCTCCCTGGTGCCTATGGCGTTCGTCCTGCGGGTCTTGGGAGATGGTTCTGGGCCTGCCAGTGTGTCCAGCGCTGTCCAGGTGTCTGAGCTGTCCAGAAACCAGTGGCATGGCAGCACTGCTATAGACGCGCACGCACGGCCCTCAGAGTTCACTCTCAGGCCTGCCTCGGGCACCGTGCGGGCCATGTCAGATATCACTGTCGAGGTAAAGCCCTAACAGCAGGTGGCCATTACTGGACAGAAAATCGGAGCCTAACCACACATCGCCTGAGAGGTGTAGTTTTTACTTAACAGTCAGAATGTACTTTCCATCTGTGATTGGATGCCAAGCCAAAATGGACTAGGGAATAAAACATGGAAAAGCTTTCCTTGACTCTCAAACTGAAGCACTCTGCCAGTTCCTGAGTTAATTGCTTCACTGGGATCAATAAAGCCGTTTTCTGTTTGTCCGGTGGCTCCCAGCCTGTGGTTTAACACCACACCGCCGGGGGCCTAGAGTTCTTGAGTGCAACATGAAACCTCAAGAGATTATCATGATAAAAGAAATGGTCAGTAGTTTCATTAAACAATTTATGTCTGGCATCTTAAAATGCCCTAGCCAAATTATTGGTTAAGAATGTGGATCAGGGGAGCTTGGGTGGCACAGTGGTAAAGCACCTGCCCACCACCGTGGAGTCTGTGTTCGACTCCACCGCAGTGTATCCGGCTTTGTCAAGTGTCTATACGAACATAATTGGCCCGTGTTCCGGGGAGCGAAGCCGGGCGGGGAGGGTGATATTTGTCACTGCATGTCTTCCTACGGGCTGGGGTTGCACCTGTCAGCAGGGAGTGTTGTGGGCTCTATGTCCTCCCGGTGGGGGCTTCTCCCTGGCAGGTGAGCCAGTAGGATAGAACAGCAGTGGTACAACACAGAAACAAATGTGTGTGGGTTCATTGGCATAACGACAAAATTGGGGAGAAAAGGTGGTAAAAAGCACAAAATAAAATAAAGAATGTGGATTGGTTTGTGGACTAGGGTCCATGCTTACTTTGCTTACCCTGATCTCGCACTTGTAAATTGCTCTGGATAAGATTGTCTGCTAAATGCCTAAATTGAAAATTGTACTTGTTGATTTGAGTGGGAATGGGATTGCCCTTTTACTTTATTAAAGCTCTCTCTCTGTGTGTGTGTGTGTGTGTGTGTGTGTGTGTGTGTGTGTGTGTGTGTGTGTGTGTGTGTGTGTGTGTGTGTGTGTGTGTGTGTGTGTGTGTGTGTGTGTGTGTGTGTGTGTGTGTGTGTGTGTGTGTGTGTGGGGTACTATCTCTAGGTGACGTTGTGCTCCAACACCGTGCAAAGATACAGGCTTGCGTTGGTGGTGGATGTAGACGGTGTTGGGGAAGAAGTCCTGACTCTGCCAATAAATGCCAGGTCAGATTAACAAAAAAGTATCAAGCATAGATGCTATTAGGAAACCGTGTGTGTGTGTATGTACACAGCGTGCCTACTACACCATGCACGCACGCGCACAAGCACGCGAGCACGCGCACAGACAAACACACGCCAGTGGCGCAGCCAGAACGCGTCCCCGACCCGTGCGCGTGCGAAAATGTTCGGTTATTGCGGGGATATTGTAGCCTGGCTCCACCCCCTGAATCGTTTGCCTCGCATTCAGGGTCTGGTGACGCTGACGAAGGCGGGTGTTTCTCGGTTGAAAATCTGTACGACGAATCGGGATCGAGATAATCCAGTATGAACCAATTGCCAAAGACTCCCACTTTGGCCACGCCCCCATCTCAGAAATCGGCTGCACTGAGAGGGCTTTCAGACTGAATAATGGAGTGAAACGAAATGAAAATTAAGGCTGAGTGTCAGGCTACGGATATTGGGTGTTTTTGGGCGTTTTTTTGTTACTTTATTTTGGTTTTAGGTTTAGGGCTAGGGTTGGGTTAGGGTTATGTTATTTAATTCTTATTTTTGCCTGATTTTACCGATTTTTATCCAAAATATTTTTTTTGTTAATTATAATATATATATATATATATATATATATATATATATATATATATATATATATATATATATATATATATATATTTTATACATAGTCCCAGGCCCACCCATGGCTGCGCCCCTGACCACACGCGCGCACACTTTTATGTGCATGCACACACACTTTTATGTGCATGCACACACAGTTGTACAGTTCATGCATGTGTACATACATACACTGACTGAAACATTTGCGCTAATTAGCCACTTAGCCTAGCTTGTGTGTGAAACCAGCAGCAGCCATGTGCAAACACAATTACAAACCGTTTGTTATGCGGTCCCTCTGACTTAACTTGGTGTCTTTGTGTGTTTCATGTCTTTCATACTGCACTGATATAGACCTGGTCATTTCTGTCTCATTAGTTAGTAACCCTTACAATGCAAACAAAATGGTATACTAAAGTTTGACTTTGGTTTATTATGAGAATGAAATAAGTATTATTATTATTATTATTTTCCCCTTTCTGTTTTCCTCACTCACTCTCACTCTTTTGCAATAGGTGTATGGTACCTGATGTCATGGTAGAGCCTCCAGTGTTGGAGTTTCACAGATGTTTTCTCGGTCACCCATATCAACAGCTAGTGAGGCTGACTAACACTAGCTCCCTGCCTGCCTGCTATGGCCTGCTTGACCAGGTTAATATTACACACACCTGCTGACTGGCTTTGTGTACATGTCCATGCATAGGAATGGGAATGAAACGTGAAAGAGAGTGCAAGAATATTGCATTAATTTAGATCTAAAATGAGGGACTGTACTAGCCGTGATACAGTGTATAGGACTTCTCACACTACGTTAAGACCCCTGCTAATCCACGGCTAATCCCCCCCCCCCCACAGAGCAGGGTTATCCCCAAAGCACTGGGGTTAAGATCACTAGTATGAATGAAGGTTAGGACACAAATCATCAATCCCGGGGCTCGTAAGGCATGGTTTGATAAATACGAGTGTGAAATGAGGCTAAGGTAGCCCTGGGCTTTCTGTAGCCTAGGGTTTACTTTAGCCTAGGGCTTAGAAATGCTTGACTTTCAACTCCAAATGTTCGTTGTAGTTTCCCTTTTTATACACAGTGTTTTACAGCATGTTCCACCCAGTTAGTTACGGCACGGTTTGTGACCATAAATGACATACCTAAAAATCCATTGAAATCCTCTGAACATTAACATTGCAGATTTCAGTTTTTCATGTGACAGCAGCACAATGTCTTACTGATTCCTGTGTGTTGGTGCGTGCGTGCGTTGTGTGCGTGCGTGCCTGTGTGTGTTTGTGTATCTGTGTTTGTGCTCACACTCAGGAATATGAGGAGAGACCAGCGGTACTTTATGGCAGTGCTCATCCCAGAGGAGTGATTCCTCCCTCTAGTTCAGTGGAGGTTCCCATATTTCTGCTGGCTAAGGCTCTAGGCAGATTGCAGCACACTGCACCCATCGCTGTGTTTGGCAGAGCACAGACACCCCTGGTCAGTGGCTGTGTGTGTGGGGGGTAATACACTGTGTTATAGTGCTGTTAGCTTCTTGGCACGAGCTACACAGTGCTTTCTTAACTATTAATTATTGAATGAAACAATTACTCTCCTCTATCAATCACCTTTCTCTTTTTTCTCCTCTCCTCTCCTCTCCTCTCCTCTCCTCTCCTCTCCTCTCCTCTCCTCTCCTCTCCTCTCCTCTCCTCTCCTCTCCTCTCCTCTCCTCTCCCTCTCCCTCTCCCTCTCCCTCTCCCTCTCCCTCTCCCTCTCCTCTGTTCATGCAGGAGGTGGTCTTGTCATGTATTGGACAGGGTCCAGCAGTTCATGTTCACACTCCTGAGCTGGACTATGGCAGAATTCCAGTCTTGACCGACATCACCAGAACTCTTCTTCTGTCAAACCAGTCCCCCATCCCGGCCCGCTTTACCGCTCACATGGTGGGTCTCAATGTCTCTCACTTGCTCTTTCTCCCTGTCTCCCACACCCCATGCACGCATGCACGCACACACGCACGCATGCACGCACCCACACACGCACAGACATCCATCTAGCCTCTCAATCCCTTCAACAAACACTCACCCCCCCTGCTCCTCTGATTAATTAATTCTCTCTAATTGAGTGTGTAATTAATGAGTTAACTGGTCCAATGCTTTGTTAGCTCCAGAGATAATGGGTTGCCAGTCCAATTGCAATCCATCCCCATAACAAATTACAGCTCAGCAAGCCGACCTCATTTTGCTTTGCTTAGAGCTTTTCACATTATATGAGTTGGTTAGAAAAACCATTATGTCATACCACGACTCTCCTGTATCAATGCTCTTTATTTCTTTATTTCTTATATATCACAAGTATGAAACCATGGCAAATATAGTGTAGGAACATATTTGAGAAATATTGAAAATTATACCTACTTTTACATTTTATGCTGGACATGTTCCTTTAATTCAGTTTTTATTCAGACGATACCGTGAATCTTTTATGACAGTATAGTGTACTGTAGAAGCCTGTGTAAAGTTGGCAAGATACGTTAGAGTTCATCAGAAGCCTCTTTGGGGGTCGCAGTGGCTCAGGAGATACAGTAGAGAAGTGGTTCTCAAAGTGGGGTCCGGGGACTCCCAGGGGTCCTTGGGGGGTTCCCAGGGGGTCCCCAGCAAAATGTGTTAATACAGCTTCACAATCATGTAACCATTTTATCCATATTTTATACTTTGGCTATTCAAAAATAGCAGATATACAAGCTCACTGCGAGCTGCTTTTTTTTCTTTTCTTTTTTTCTGCAATATTGAAACATTTTGAATAATTTAGATTTTTTTTTAACACAAATCTTCTCTTCTGGTGGTCCCTGGCACAAAACATTTTCACATAGGGGTCCGCTTCCAAATACATATCAATTTGGGGGTCCTTGACCTTGACATGAAAAAGTTTGAGAACCACTGCAGTAGAGTGGTCGTCTGGGAAGCAGAAGGCCCCTGTTGGATCCCGGCTCGCCCTGGCATTGTGCCTCAAAGACAAATTGTCCTCAAGCAACTCACTAAACTCTTACTGCGACAAGCAGGTTCGCGTCTTGCATGGCTATCTTCGTTGTTGGTGCGTGAACGTGTGTGTGAGTTAGTGAATGCCAGGCATCCATTATAAAACAATTTGAGTGATTCAAAAACTAGAAAAGCGCAATATAAATGCAGTCCATTTTCCATTTACCTTCAAGGAAATTCGATATTCATGCTAACATGGAAAATTGGACTTGAATGACTTCTCTTACCTCACTCACTTGGATGTTCTATTATAAAGGGTGAAATAATGGAATCAAGAAGGGTTTTATTTGTCAATTACTTATACAAGTACAAGCAGCGAAATGTTGGTGAGACTTTCTCCGGAGAACTTTGACAACATAATGATACGCTGCACAACACAGCAATGTAATAGTAATAATTAATTGGTAATTAAATCTGTAATTAAACTGAATGATGAGCATTTAATTGCTCTATAGTTTGACTGATTGATTAGAATAATCATTCCATTTAAAGGTGCATTCCCAATAGGCCCTCTAGCATCTTTTGCCCCTAGATTAAGTGAATTTGCTGTTACGACTGTGTGTTGGATAAAGTCATTAAATGAAAAAGTTGGTGCAGAAGAAGAATGCATTGAAAAAACAGATGTGCGTTGATTTCATGAGCACACAAAATAATTCTGAACCTTTGTGTTATTTAACATGATGTGTTTTCTAATTCTAAGTAAAGAAAATCTAATTGAATCATCAGTGCTGCATTGCTCCTTCAGCAGAGTCATCATTTTGAGTAATGGAATTCCACTTATCTTCGTCCCTTGTATTCCTGGCACTGTAAATGAGGCAATAAACTCCAGGGCAACATGAGATCTACAGTTCATCATGTGTAGTGTTTCGTTTCCCCCCGTAAAGATCTTCCCCCCCGTATAATGTTGGCCTCACCCCATCAGCGCTGGATGGGATCCCCTGAGAATAAAGTAGTGACTGGAACCGTGCCTCAATACTGCCCAAGCTGACATCGGCATTACCATATAACACACACGCACGTACGCACGCACACTCACACATTTGTATACTATACTTGCAAGGACATCAACGTTGTAGGACGGCAATTTTATCAATCCAGTGTCGCCTACCAAAAATAGCAGGTCTATAAGTATAAATTGACTCTAACAAGTGTAAATTGAGTAATTGACTGTAACCCCTAAACTTAAACCCCTAAATGTCTAATCATAACCCAAATTCCAACCTGAATTAAAGCCATGCACACACGCATGCACGCCCGCACGCACGCACGCACGCACGCACGCACGCACGCACGCACGCACGCACGCACGCACGCACGCACGCACGCACGCACGCACGTACGCACGCACGCACACGCACACGCACACGCACACGCACACACACACACACACACACAATCGGGCAGCTCCGGTGGAGCTATGTGACCCTGTCCTCTCCTCTAGAAGCTGTGCAGCAGCAGCATACGCAGGGTTGAAGGGAGGAGTTTCTCTCCCAGCATTCTCAGGCGTCAATCGATGCCGATGCTCCTAGAATTACATTACACTCCGCTCAATATAGGCTGGCAGAGAGCCGCACAAATAGACTTGATGCCTAAAGATCGCGGGGCTGTTGTAGGAGAAACTCATGCTTGCCATTTTCTTCTTGTCATTGGAGTGGGACAGACTGCCTGTCAGGGTTTAACCTAAGGAATCCAGTATTTACCAAGCCTACTGCTGAGGTTTAATATGCTTTCATAAATCATTCTCTGTCAAACATTTATAGGTGCAGGAGGTGAGGCACACAGAAGAAGGCTGTTGCCCAAAATGTGTATTTTTAACCACTTAGACCCTTTATACTTAGTTGACCGGAGTCCGCCAGGGCTCTATACTAGGCCCCCACATATTTGTTCCCTCTACACCAAATATCTTTGCCCCAGAATAGGGATTCTATGGTTCAAGTTGTTAACATAGAGACATGAAGTGATCTGTTTCCTTTGCAGCAGTCATATTTTAAAACATTTAGAAACCAGAGGCTGTGATGTGAAGGAACATACTTAGATTAACCTAGATTAAGCAATAGATACAGTCTCACTATTTTATCATTGTCATTGTTTGGTAAAATGAACATGGTCTGGAAGCTACTGTAGTAATTTATGACTCACTCAGTACTGTTGTGACATATAAAGTAAATATTTAAGAGGCGAACACAGGCTGTTGCTGGTCACTGCAGTACTGCAGATTTTAGTTCCAAACCCCTTGGACCTCTCCTGCATTACAAAGGCAATCGATGGTAATCAACCGGTGGGAAGTGACAGGTTTGATGTGATTATTGGAATTTCAGTCACGTTACTCCTGTCTCCGGAGAGTCAAATGCACCCCCCACGACTGCTCCACCTACTCCTCCTCTTTTGACCCCACCTCTTCACGATGATCACCCTCGTATCGATCCACTCCGAGTCTGTTTTCACCAGCTCAACTCACCCGATTGCACAAACGCTGAGAAAGTGATCTATGACTCTTAAAGTCACTCACTGGTCAATTGGTGCATGTTTTCATTTGCTGTGTGTGTTTGCACACACACACACACACACACACACACACACACACACACACACACACACACACACACACACACACACACACACACACACACACACACACACACGCACATACACACACATACCCTCTGTAATAAACCGATGTTGAATAATCGCTGCGTCCGACCACGTCCTTTCAGTTATTCCAGTGGCTTATTCTTATTCTGCTTCCTCTGGCCACTCGGCCAGTTGCTCAGTACATTAACACAATTATCAGACGTGGGTTCCCCTGCCGAGCCGGGGAGATAATTCCTCATCGATCAGCATTCGGTGTGTTGTTCTATAGGCAGCGATATCTTCTAGGTTGCGCGGTGGCTTCAGCTGCAGTCTAGGTCTCATTCTGAGAATCCCCATTAAGAGTTTATGTTCAGATCATCCATCAGCGGCGATGCTGCATAGGACATTGATTGTGATGCTCAACCACTGTGTGCTCAGATACAGTACAATGAGCAGTGCAGAAGGGAGATCAGGCCAGACGATCTGCTGAGTTGAACAGGACTTGGAGACGAACTTAAAGATTTACGTCTGTTTTCTCATTAGATTAGGCCTTATTCAAATAAATGCCATCGCTTAGTGATCCATAGAGCAGGGAAATAAAAGGATTATTGAGTTCATCTCGTGCAAGCCCTTTTCTATGGATGCAATTAACTCGGAAATCAAATAGGTTCCAAGAGATTGTAAATGTGAGAGAAAATAATTACCAGTGTCATGAATTCTTTTTTTAAAATCCAATTCCTAAAGTTTCTAGGGTTCAAGGCTTTTGTGTGTCTGGGGGAAAAAAAAGAAGGGACAAAGAGGCTTGAATGTAAGCTCTGGTTACTCACATTTAAACTTGACCACTCTACATTCACTGTTTATGGATATCCTCTCCAGCGGAGGAAGTACTTGGTCTAAACTGGGAGTCTGACTGGAAACTTCTGTTCTACATAATAGTAATACTGTTCTACACATAATAATGTTAGTAGTATATAGAGTATACAGTACCTTCAGATTTACAGAAAATATCACGTAAAATCACTGTGTCTAAAGCAGATTTCCATGACAGTATTCTTGGTTTTTAGGACTTTTTATTCAGGTCGATAGGGTATGTTTCTGCACTGTTTGTTTTTATTCTTTTATGAATTCTGCTGTCTCTTACTGGGAGAAACATAATTTAGTTAAATTTTCTAGCACTGCTTGCAGATGGAAAACAAATGACAAATAAAGCAATCTTGAATCTTGAATCTTGTATACATTTTAGCGTTGCATATTTCAGATAAGTCACTCTCTCTGTCACACACACACACACTCACTCTCGCTCTCTTTTTGTCCAGGTCCGTACAAAGTCTCTGTGGCATGTGGAGCCCGGTGAAGGGGAGGTGCCCCCAGAGGGACAATTGGAGCTCAGGCTAGTGGCACACCTGAAAGATACGCTCCCTTTCCAGGACAGGTTGCAGCTGGCCATCCATGATGGTCAGACGCACACCATTCCTCTGTCCGCCACTGGCACCGGCACCACCATCGTGAGCGACCGGCCCTTCGGCCCAAGCCTTGACCTGGGGACACACTTCAGGTTAGAATGGCATCCAACAGGCATCCAACAGCTCCATCAAAAATGTTTACCTCTGAAATAGCATCACATAATTGAAAACAGTGGAAACTGTACAAAATTGTTTTGCTGAACATACAACTGACATAGGTGTTATGTCATAGGCTATAAAATGTTTTGATTTACCTAGTTAAGAATAGGTTTCACAGACCTCTGCCAAGGTGACAGTTACTTTACTTTATTTGTTTATTTGGAAGGGAGCGCAGTGCTTCTAGCGCCATGTCCCTTTTGGCCAATAGCTGATTTGATTAAGCATTAATCAATTGTGACAGACTATGCCCACTGCCACACACCCTTTCGACCAATCGGCGTGAAAAGTTAATCAGTTCTTCCTTGGACCATGCAGGACCAAGCATTCCACCATGTTTTGTGCAAATTCATTTATAACTGCTTCCGATATCCTGCCAACAGACAGACAGGCAGACAAATGGACAGACGGGATGAAAATGATAGGACGATCAATGAAAGTTTACAGTAATTAGCATGTGATCTGCTGTCTCCTTTTCCCTGTGTGTCCTTAAGCCATGGGCCATGTCAGTACCACTTCAGGCTGACCAACCGTGGCCAACGTTTACACCGTTTGTACTGGGCGACTGACAACTCCCCTCTCTTCCCTGGTCGAGCCTCCCTGTCGATCAAGACCTCCAGAGAGGAAAACATCTCCCTGCCACCCATCGCACCGTCACGAAGGGGAAAGGCTTCCGGCCGGGGATTCCTCGCACATTCCACCAGGGACAAGCCCGTGTTCAGCCTCAGCCCCTCTCGCGTGGAGCTATTCCCAGGCTGCTCTGTTGACATGGTGCTGACGGGATCCTCAGACTCACCAAAGGTAAAAAAACAACAACAACAATAACCATACAAACCTGTGAAAACACACTCTCCCATGAACATTTGTTTTCTGGTCAGTGCTAGATTGGACTTAATGTGTGAACTGAACAGTGGTTAAAGGAGGAGTTCACCCAAAAAATTACTTATTTTCTATCAATTGCACACCCCATGAAGCCTTGAATTCATGGATTTATTTTTGTTTTTGGATATTTTTTTTTTGCATTCCTAAGCCAATAATTTGATGACCGGGTGTGTATCCGGTAGGAGACACAAATAATCTACTTTGTGTCTCCTACCGGATACATTAGCCGGTAGGAGACGGGAATCAAATTATTGGCTTAGGAATGCCACAAAAACAAAAATAAATCCATGGATTCAAGGCTTCATGGGGTGTGCAATTGATAGAAAATAAGTCATTTTTTGGGTGAACTACTCCTTTAAGTTGTTTTACCTGAGATAGCGAGTGCTTGCTCAGAAGGTAAATAGATGTACAGTATCTTCCAGATAAACTAGATCATCTTATCTTTGCCAGGTGGTGCGTGAGCGTCTGGTGTGCCATGCCATCCTGGGTCATCAAGGCCGCTATGAGCACGTCATGACCGTGGACATCACCTGCTGCTTTGTGACTCCTGTTCTAAGCTTCTCCTCCAGGCAGCTCAGCTTCTACATAGAGAAGGTTGGTCAAAATGACGACTGACATGGCTCTTGCCAGTAGATATGAGAATAAATACCGGTATCGCCAATTTAGCTGAAAGGCTGTATAACACTTAAAAAGAAAAATCTAGAATGATAATTTAACCACTTTCAAGCTGCCCTGCTTATCTTGGCACGTTTAAAAATAAATCTTACATTTTCAAAAATGTTCAATTTATTTATTTATTCTTAACTCACAACGTGTTGCATCATGATGCATTGTGAGCTCATATATTTTAGCTATTTTGTGGGCTGAAACGTCCGTCATATGATCTGCTGCTGGGGGTGAATGACTAAAATAAACAAGAAATCCTAAATGGATTCAAGTGAGTGCTGGTATTCCTTTCTAAGAGACTATTTCTGCCAGAACCGTGCACCCGATACACATGTACTGTGAACTACTTGTCTGATGAGTGCCTGCTTCTCTCTCTTTCAATTTAACCATTTAAAGCCTATAATACTTTATTGACCAGGGTCCCTCAGGGGTCCGTACTTGGCCCCCTCCTTTTTCCCCTCTACATCAAATCTCTTCACCAAAAATAGCCAATCTACTGTAAGCTCTTGTAGATCGGCTATTTTAGCCGAATGTTCTATTTTCGCTATGCACACGAATGTTCTATTATTACATGCACAGAATAGGGACGCTAGGGTTCATGTGGTTAAATGGTTAACTCTATCTAACATTGTAAAAATGTACCCGACAGGACACTGTATGTTTATTTATTATTATGTTTGAATTTTACAGGTCCCAGGAACAAGTCTAGTGCCGCTGTACGAGAAGCTGGTCTTGAAGAATGTGTCATCCTTGGCTCTGACCATGGATCTGACCCTGGCCGAGCCTTTTTCTCTGTGTGACACCCTGGAAGACCCCACACCAGTCACCACCAAGGTACAATACCCTCCACCCCTCCGTTAGGTATTAGTCTTCGTTTCCATTGACAATAAAAAGCACAATCAAGGATGGATATTAATACATGAACCCTAGTATCCCTTTTCTGGGCCTGTCATAATAGGCAAACATTCAGTGAAAATAGCAGATTTGGGTTTCTTAGCACATATTTGGGGAAAAGTATGTATATAGGCTACTGTATAAATCATGTTATTATGGATCTATTATGTACAAACAAATAATAAACAAGGATAATAAAATAATACTGCTAAGTAGCCAAGTATAACATTCTCTCATTCCACCTGTCTTTTATCTTCACTTTCTGTTAATCAGGGCCATCTACCTTTCTGTAACACCTCACCCTATAATCTCACTATGTTTGCTATAGCAAGGAAGTTCAGTTTCAATCCTGTCACACCAGCATGGTTTTCACCTTAAGACCTCTACACACTGCCCGACATTTGAAATGGTCGGCGAGTGAACAGATCGTTAAGCATTTCACATTGCACGAGTTTCTCTCTTGAAATCGGGCTAAATATATCGTTTTGATTCTCGCACGAATGATTGGTCGGCGACAGAGTAGAAGGTGCTACCAAGGGTATATTGACTGATATCTCCGAGTAAATTCACATTATTTTCAACAGGGAATGGCAGTAATGTTTAGAGGGATAAGATTATGTCATATTTCCAGTGTGTGTCCATGATGTGATAAGGAAAGCGTTAGTGCAGTTGTTTGTGATGATATTGTACAGTAAGGGGATTCTTTTAAATACCCAGTAATATGTATACAATTTATAAAAGCATGTAATTATATATTTGATGATCATTCTAACAGCCCAAGAAGTCACAAACTTCAAGCCCAAAAAGTTGTGTGCTCAAAATAGCACAAAGTAATTTTTTTCTGGTTAAGTAATTTTTTTGTAAATGTACTGTGAAATTTTGATGAGTAAGCCTGTGCCCAGGGGGTAACTTTCTAAATCGGATTTCTCAGCAGGCTGGTGGCTCTGCGCTGGGGGCTTTCAAGGTTATGTGTGTATGAAATTCTGAGTTTTCTTTACCTTAGATTAGCCTGCTAGCAGTTCAATTGACAAAACCCCCTCCCCCTCCAGAGCTCTGATAGAGCTCCTACCAGAGCTCTGATTTCCATTTCAAGGATTTTGGAACTATGGGTTGGGATGTACAAATTTGGGCTAGTGCCTCCCTGATAGATCTCCACACAAAAACGTTGAAGCTGTATACCCAAAAATGTGTCATTAAACAAAAAAAATGGTCATTGTATATTGTAGGGATGCACCGATATGGAAATTACAATTTAGCAGATAACCGATACTGATACCGATATTTATTTATTTCGTTTTTGGTGTTATTATTTCTTTGTGCCAGGGAAACAAATAAATCTTCATTATAAGAAATAACTGTTCTGTTAAATAATCTGCAGAAACACAACATAATTGCCTTGATGCAAGTAACATTAACGAGTGTCAACGAGCTTCAGCTGGACAGTGACGCACACCTCAGCTGTGCTGAACTGAAAGTGACTGGAGTTAGTTGAAAAAATTATAATGTTTACTGTGATTATGGTAAGCTATCGGCCGATACCGATATGTGGCCGATATATCGGTGCATCCCTAGTATATTTTATTGTTCATATACCAATGCTGTTCTCCCAAAAGTAGGCTAATAGAGATGATAATGAGTATTATAGAATATCTCTGCAGTACTGTATGTCACTGTCTCCCTTCAGGCTATGGTCCTCCAGGCTGGGATGCAAGCTGAGGTGTGGGCGCGCTTCAACCCGGCTTATCGTCAGGATTTGGAATCACGTGTGGCAGATGAGGTTTTAGTCATAGTTTTTTTTAAATATATTTGACTTTCCTTTCATAACATTGTTCTGACAAAATAAACTGTATTAAAATGAGATTATATATATACGATTTTCTTTGGTTCTAATAGTTTTCGCCCACTGATAATTGCCATTATGGTCAGTCAGTGCATAATTGGATGAAATTAATAAAGAAGGCATGCATACTTTATCCATGTTTGCCATGTACAGCAGTTTCTGGTCACATGGCCCTTCACAGAAGCCCAGCTATTGAATAACAGAAGAGTCTAAATCAGTGTTTCCCAAACAGTTGGTCGGGACCTATTTGTGGGTCACAAACAAATTTTTATGGGTCACGAGTAAATAAATATCCTGTTATTCAAGAATTAGAAACAAATTCAATGATTTTTCAAAATAATTTCATAAATATTATTTTTTAATAAAAAATTCCATAAATTAGAAAACGAATGTACAGTACAAGCTCACAACGTGTCGCATCGCAACACATTGTGTGCTTGTAGATCTGCTATTTT
This sequence comes from Gymnoscopelus braueri, assembly GCF_963280865.1. Taxonomy (NCBI): domain Eukaryota; kingdom Metazoa; phylum Chordata; class Actinopteri; order Myctophiformes; family Myctophidae; genus Gymnoscopelus; species Gymnoscopelus braueri. Next base: position 37,482,670 of record NC_137610.1, on the reverse strand, counting down.
CACTAGTTTTTAGTATCAAATTTCTCTTTTGGGTCTCAAGCTAAAAACTTTGGGAACCAGTGGTCTAAATGCCCCACTACCGTCCCCTAGATATTAAAGGCCCACACTCTCACTACTATCAGGGCTATTAAACATCTTGCGCAGATTTACTTGCTTTTCCACTACTGTTTGGCAGTGGTGGAAAAAGTACTCAAAAGTAAAAGTCCGGAATTCAAAATTAACTTGAGTAAAAGTACATAAGTATTGGTATAGAAATGTACGCGTTGTGAGCTTGTAGATCGGCTATTTTCAAATAGCCAAGGTTTAAAATAGGGCTAAAGTGGTTAATGTATGTTTTATAACGTAATAATTTATATCTGCAAAGTAACTAGTAACTAAAGTTTTCAAATAATTGTAGTGGAATACTCCAGTAAAGTAATAGTACCTCAAAATTGTACTTAAGTACAGTAATTGAGTAAATGTACTTAGTTACTTTAAACTACTGACTGCTTGGCTTTGATGAGCTCTCTTTTCTTTCGGCCTTTCCAGCTCCTCCAGGTGTGCTACAGGGAACATCCCCAGCAGGACATGGTGGGGCTACATGGAGAGGTCCATTTTCCCAACCTCCATTTCTCTTCAACCAGCCTTGACTTTGGCTGTGTGCTCAACTGCACAGAGATCCAGAGAGAGCTCACAGTCACCAACTGTTCCCCACTGCCTGTATCCTATCACTGGACTTTCCTGGTGGACCAGAAGCAATACATTATAAGGTACTGCACACACATTATACCACGATGAAATGACTGAATGTTCCACGTCCACCGTGAAAACTATACCAACATGCACCAGTACTACTAATATAGTGCTGAGGTTAACTAATACTGATACACAGATTTCAATAAGGAAAGGCCTCCCTGGTCAACACTAGAAAGAGCAAAAACAGTAAACAGCCTAAAATAGTTTTGCCTTGGAGTGCAGGCTCAATAAAACACTCTAGTAATTATGTAGAAGAACAGATCCTTGACTAATTTTCAGCCCCAAACCAAAATTTATAGCAATCTCTGTGCTGCAGTGTAGCCGTTATGATTCGCCTTGGTAGAAAAGATGGCAATATTTTATTTGGCACATTACCTCGATTATAAAGTATCCCCACGAGAATAATACTGCGCAGTCTGCTGTCTTAAACTAGGACTTGAGACCAAAGCAGTTTGCAGCTCTACTCCGGTAGGAGAGACATGACGGGAGTTGCTCCCATGAGAGCCCCCATCTCCTGGAATGAAGAGGGACATTTCTCATTGGGTACCAAATGAAATGAAAATAAATAGAAAAAGAACTCTGTCCTCTGTTCTATCTGTGTCATGCCCCTGGCATTTCTGGAAAAATTAGACAAAGCACACTATATCGAGCAGCACAGCACTCACGGGCAAGAGCAGAATTGACCTCAGCTTTATATCGAAACGGCGCCAGGGAGGAGAGAAGCATGGTCCCAGCCATAACTTAAACCTGAAGTAGAAGCCAAATCCATTATAATGTCCCTTGAGGGAAGCCAGGTCTACTGATTCTGTACCTTGCACACATTACAGGCCACGTTCACCAGCCTCGCCTTGGCTAACCTCCTCCACAGGACAGGCTGTGAATACCATACCACAGCAGTCCACACTCTGTGGCCTTGAAGCAAACTGCTGCGGCTCTCCAAGATTTATCACCCCTTCCCTCCTCTTTTTCCTAACTTATCTTTAACTTCTTTCTTGACCCCACCCCGTATTCATTTTCTTCTCTCTCTCTCTCTCTCTCTCTCTCTCTCTCTCTCTCTCTCTCTCTCTCTCTCTCTCTCTCTCTCTCTCTCTCTCTCTCTGTCAGTGTTGCCAGATTTTGCTAAATAAATAAGCAGCTAGGTCTATGAAAACAAGCCCAAAATAAGTGACTTGGCCACATGAGCATCGTATATTTGAAAATAGCCGATCTACAAGCTCACAACGCATTGCAACATTTTTTTCTTTTTCTTTTTTACATTCTTTATTTTTTTTACATTTTAGCAACGCAAATCTGGTACAGGGCTCGCAAAATACTTGTAGATGGGAGGTCCTTCACATGAAGATGTTTGAGAACCGATGGTTTAAACAACATTAGGAAACAAGCCCGAACAAGCAACTACACTTAAGAAACAAGCCCAAAATACCGCAACCAATTTACAAGCAACTTTACAGAAAAACGCAACTTTACAAAGTCGCTTCTAATAAGCAGACATGGCAACACTGCTCTCTCTTTCTCTCTCTCTCTCTCTCTCTCTCTCTCTCTCTCTCTCTCTCTCTCTCTCTCTCTCTCTCTCTCTCTCTCTCTCTCTCTCTCTCTCTCTCTCTCTCTCTCTCAGCGGCTCTACAGCTAATCCTCATCCGCTTTCTCCTATTCCTTTTTAACTTTTTAACTTTCTTCTATATCCTTTGATTCATCCTTCTATTCTTCTATCTAGATTATGACCTCCGTTTAAATCCGTTCGTCTCATAGGCCATCCTCCTAATTAAATGATGACCCTGCTCTACTCTGGCTATAATGCTTGCATATGCATGGATTGTACTCAAATCACATGCACATAATACTGTACAGTACCCCCCCCCACACACATACACACACACACACACACACACACACACACACACACACACACACACACACACACACACACACACACACACACACACACACACACACACACACACACACACACACACACAGAGCATGTCTCTGTCTCTCTATCTTACAAAATGTATGCAATCTGGCCCTGTTGAGCTAATTACACTCCTATCAGTAATTACACCACAGCCCCGAGAGAGAGAGAGAGAGAGAGAGAGAGAGAGAGAGAGAGAGAGAGAGAGAGAGAGAGAGAGAGAGAGAGAGAGAGAGAGAGAGAGAGAGAGAGAGAGAGAGAGAGAGAGAGAGAGAGAGAGAGAGAGAGAGAGAGAGAGAGAGAGAGAGAGAGAGAGAGAGAGAGAGAGAACTCTTTCTACTTACTCCACTGAGAGATAGAGGTGGTTCAATACATTTAAATCACTTTCCATCCCACAGTGACAGTAAACAAACCCTAAGAAAGTAACTATGAAGGACTGTATAATAGTCAACTCTGGTTACATTATCCCCGCCAGGCCAGAACAGCCGAAGCCGAGAGATTATGTTCCCTGTGAGTCTGTCCGTTTTTATACTCCATACCCTTTTCCTGTAATTGCCTTCACAGTTTTCTGTGCGGGGACAAGAAATACCATATATCATGAACACAACATCCAATCATACCCAAATTTGAATGACATGTTGAGTGGCTTCTATAGACACCTCCAAAACGGCTTTCACTTCTGCCCAGAAGGGCTGCCACAAACGCAAACATTTGCACCATCTGTCATACAAACTCTATGTCCCCCACATCTCTCTCGTGTCTTGATGGCTGCACCCTACGACTGACACAGCCCTAGATAGGCAACCCGGCCTGGCAGGGATCTGCACTCTGAGGAGCGCACTTTTCTAGTTATGTGATTGTGAATCCATCCGAAATGTGAATCCAGAGACTAAAATAGGACTAAATCTACATGATGGAAGTAGGATATTTCTTCCCCCAGCCATCTGTTAAGACTGTAAAGCTGAAGTGGTTCTCCCTGTGGAAGGGAGCTT
>NC_137610.1:37406534-37474034 GCF_963280865.1 Gymnoscopelus braueri | reverse complement strand
GAAGCCTCTGAAGTTACTTACAGTCTCAACTCCACCCACATTGATCTGGGGCTGCAGGTAGATACAACAGCCCACACACACACACGTGCGTCACACACACCAGTGATGGAAAAAGTACTCAAATGTTTTACGTAAGTAAAAGTATCAATACTGCAATGTAGATGTAATCTGTTACAAGTAAAAGTCCGGAATTAAAATTTTACTTGAGTAAAAGTATAAAAGTATTGGTATCAAAATGTACTTAAAGTACCAAAAGTAAAAGTACTAAATGTTTGAAAATAGCAGATCTACAAGCTCACAACGCGTCGCGAGCTTGTAGATCGGATATTTTGAAATAGCCTAGTTATAGAATAGGGCTTTAGTGGTAATGTATGTTTTATAATATCATAATTTATATCTGCAAAGTAACTAGTAACTAAAGTTTTCAAATAATTGTAGTGGACTAGAAGTAAAAGTATAGACAATTGGAAATACTCCAGTAGAGTAAAAGTACCTAAAAATTGTACTTAATTACAGTATTTGAGTAAATGTAGCTAGTTACTTTAAACCACTAACACACGCACACACATGCACGTGTGCACACACACACACATTCTTAGACAGGGCCTCCATTAGGCCTCGATAGACTGGACCAATTTGCACACTATAGTGAACAACAACAACAGCACATTGACTTTGAAATGTCACCGTGTAGTTTTTCACAGTTTGGTCGTCTCCACCCCTATACCCTCCTTTATTATGCAAGCCATCCAAAGCGGTTATCATTGATATTCAAAACGAGGACATATTGATTGCTGCGTTAGGCGAAATGAGTGATTCAGCACAACATCCTCCCTTGACCTTCCTGTCTGTTCAGCACTTCTCACTCTCTCTCTCTCTCTCTCTCTCTCTCTCTTCTCTCTCTCTCTCTCTCTCTCTCTCTCTCTCTCTCTCTCTCTCTCTCTCTCTCTCTGTTCCCACTCACTGCCTTCAGTTCAAACCTCATCCAGTCTCATCCAGTCGTCAAGGATGGATCTTGCCTCATTAATTGCATGTTGCAACATTGCCCCAACATTGTTATTTCGAAATCTATCAGAAATTCTTCCCCCTCTCTCTCTCTCTCTATCTCTCTCTCTCTCTCTCTCTCTCTCTCTCTCTCTCTCTCTCTCTCTCTCTCTCTCTCTCTCTCTCTCTCTCTCTGTTCAGATTGTTTATTTAGACAGCATATTGTTTCGACAGATGCTAGGTTTCTTGAGGCACTACACTGTGTCTCTGCATTCTATGTATGTGATTATTTGCCGTGCTTATTGTAATTCGCTCTGGATGAGAGCGTCTGCTAAATGCCTAAATTGTAAACTCTCTCTCTCTCTCTCTCTCTGTGCCTGTCCTCTGCCCAGCTGTTTAACCGCGTTGCAGAGGCGGAGGTGATCCTGCTGAACCAGGGCAAGGTGGGCTTCAATTTCAGCACCTTGCTGCCGCACCGGCAGACGGAGGGAGGGCAGGAGAGCAGGGAGCAGCAGAGGACACCAGAAGGGCCGGAGGAAGAGGAGGAGGAGTTTGAAGGGAAAAGGGAAGGACTGGACGTGTTTCCTGCAGAGCTCAGACCAGGCCAGCCTGTCCCCAACACAGTGAGTTGAACCACTCAACCACTCGACTCCCCGCTTTTTGCTCCCCTACACAACAGCTCTTTGCTGAAAATAGTCGATCTATAATCTCACACTGTGTCACTTAGGAGGAGGCGATGTGAGGTGTGAGCTTTAAGCAGATGTACAGTAGGAGATAGATAATAAGGTGGGGTTTGACATGGTGTTTGTTCATGTACTGTATATCATCGCTGTTGTATGTTCAAGAACCGAAGAAATGTATCTGTGTTCCAATTTATACAATGTAATAGATTTGCTACTTTTACATGCCACTGCGTGTGTGTGCGTGTGCGTGCGTGTGTGTGCGTGTGCGTGTGCGTGTGCATGTGCGTGTGCGTGTGTCAGGGCTACGTGGAGGCCGGTGCAGTGCAGTATCTGCGGGTGTTCTACCTCCCGGGTGTTCCTGAGGTGTTCCACAAAAGCTTCCAGCTGCAGGTGGCCTTTCTTCTGCCCCAAGACATCACTCTGACAGGGGAGGGAGTGTTCCCTAGGATGTGCCTGGACCTGCCACGACCTCTTCGTACGCAAACACAAATACATACGTAACATACATATATAGACATAGAAGCTATTCGAAATTAGACAATCTATACAAGCTCACAACGAGACGCAATGTGACACGTTGTGAGCTTGTAGATCGTCTACGTTTTGACAAAATTGGTTAACGCTACAGCACATTGGGGGTTTAGGAATGAATGCCGGTGCATTGGAACGTACTGTCCATATAGTAATACAAATACACGTGTTTGTGTCCATCTGTCATTCAGAAGAGAAGCCGTACAATGCTGTGGTACAGCAGGCCAGGGCTGCTGTGGAAGCAGACAGAGAGAGAGAGGAGGCTGTGAGCAGACACTTCACTGCTGGAGCCATGGATGAAGGCTACATCCCCACCGTCAGTACAGCAAAATAACACTATAACATAACCAAAAAAACAGGGATTTTAATGGGTTTTGTGGGTCCCATAGCAGGCGTTATTCCGTAGAGAATTCCCCTCGTATTGAATTGCTGCGTCAGGCAAGTGTATTTTTCTGTAAAATGTTCAAATAATGGTGTGTGACTATAAAGTCGGTATGCAAGTAAGTAAGTAGCCTTGGGAACCAATGATCTATGGGTCACCAATGTGGCTCATAGATCAGGAGCCTATCTCCTGTTTCCTGAACATGAGGCAGCTTGATGTACAAGAACTGCCTGGACATGACGCTATATGTTGCAGGGACCAATTCCAAAGTAATCTTTACTGTACCATGCATGGAGGCATTGGGTACCAATATTATAGTCTTTGCTATGACTCGGCCAGGGAGAAGACCACTGAGCTGGTTTCTCTGCATACAGCACTATGATTACACCTCTACCAGTGACTTTTTCCCCTTGGGTTTTTGTATCAAAGGGGCCCCTGTTATGGATGTATGCAGCAACTAATTTCATTGGTTTAAACAACATTTAGGCTATATGTAACCGACTAAGATACTAGTCTAAAATTAAGGAAACTCTCAGCCACAACTGTGCATATTTTTACATTTTAAGGCTTAATATAAAACGAGAATGCATTTTAAATGCAGCGGAGAAACTTAGGTCAACTTCATTATGTGCTTGCATCATACATCGTTTGGTCGCAAAAATGACCTACTTTAGATCTGATGGATAGGGTTAGGTGAATTGGAAACACTGGAAATCCTCGTCTTCACCGGTAAAGGTGTCAATGTCATTATAAGAATGACTGCTGCTACAGCTAAATCCTTCTTGATCCCTGATCAAGAAGGATTATTCTCCGCCTCCACCTCTTCAATAGCTTTGATTTTGGGCGAACTCCCAACTTGGGAGCAACAGGAGGTTGTTGGTTTTGTTCACAATCTTTGGATGATAACTCCTGTGGTCCGCTAGTTTGAACTGGAGTCGCGGGTCTTGCTCGATTACACAATCGCCGCCCTCATCACTTTCCGTGTCTTTTTCCTCAGTGTTTTAAAATACTTCCTTAAAGATGCACACGTTGCAGCTGTTACACGGATAGCTCTTGTATACCTCCCTTTAAGTTTTTGAGCTCCTGATTACATTTGACTTGTAAACAAGGTGAATTAAATCACTGTTATTTCCAGGTGGTAGGTACAGTATGGTAGCTGGAATGCGCTTCTCATCAATGCAGATTGCGGAAATAATATTTATATTGATGGGGATATAATCCTATACATATTAAATTGAAAATGACAAAAAAATATATATAAAATATAATGTATATTTACTGTATACGTATGTATGTACTATGGGCAGCTATTTTTATGTATTAAAAACATAAATGAAATGAAAAAAAGGATTGGGTTCACATACAGTAACCTACGAACCCTATATGCAAATTACGCCACTGACCTCTACTCTCAGTAACCAGCACACAATGTAAGTGTACGATTATCTAACAAATCACACCTTCTGTAACTGCTTAGATCTCCCTTCGTAAAGGTTGTCGAGCCACAGGAGGATACAACTCAAACACGTGTCTTTTATGGGTTTATTTCACACACAAACATTCACACCCTATCTAAACACTTCTCTAGTTGTTACAACGTTAGGTTATAAACCTGTAATAAAAACACAGAAACATAACAAGAAGTACTGACATGAAATGTACCTACACAAACTATAATATATATGTGAGGAATAAGTAATGTTGTGTAAAGTTGGCTCATATTCTACATACCGTCTGTCCACCGGGGCTCTTCATAGTAAACTGTCAACGGTCACGTCAATAACACCGGAACTATAGTAAACTCTGCGCAGACCACTTGGTCACGTTAGCGAGCATAGCAAAATGACTAAATATCCCTCTGAAAATTAGATGTGCGGATTGACGCTAATCTACCTACATCTAATGAAAATATGGAATTAAATCAGTAAGGATGAGCTTGGGCTTGTATCTGAGACTTCCACACAAATCCTATTCAAATATGAATACACAATTTTCCTGCTATTCTCATTATACTGTATTATATACTCATTAATTACTGATTTGTTTTTGCTTTTGTGTTCTTCCAAGAACATCCTCGAGTCTCCTAGGTATACGGCCCTCTGTTTCCACTCTGCTGTTACAGCAGAGCAGCAAGCTGAAAACTTTTGCTTGTTCTTTGTGTCCTCTCATTAACTATTGTATGTTTTTCATGGTTGCTCAGTTCCTCTGTCTTCCTCACTTTGTGGTTCTCTCATAATCACTTTCAGTTAAATTCACTTATATCTCTTCTCTCTCGCTAGGAGTTTTAACTGATCTTCAAATGAACGTTGGCTTTTGAACAATTGTTTTTACAGTAGCTTTTAAAGCATTGAAAGCATTGAATTAGGCTTTAGCAACTCGGCTTATGCCAGCCCCTCTCCCCCTTTCTCTTTTCTCTCTATACATTGCTCTCTTTAGTATGAAGAACTGTTGCATCAGGAAATTGATAGACTGCTGGTCAAAGAGAATGCTGCCACCATCACAAACAGTCTACTGGAGCTAGGGAATATGCCAAGTTCCAACAGCAGGTGGCGCAAGCTCAGCAGGTCTCAGAACAACTACAACACGCACACACGCACGCACGCACGCACGCACTCACGCACACACGCACACACGCACACAGTGGCAAACTAAGGGGAAACAGCCAAGCCAATCCAGCACAGTGGACGGCTCCCCAAGCTCTAGTTGGGGGAGATGATAGAGGGGCACGTGGCATGTAGTTACAGAAGATGATACACAGAGAAAGCGCTCCCGTTAGGCTATTATTTCATATCTTACATTAGGATGATATGGGTATACAAAAGCACAATGAAATGGCTTTGATATTGCTTTGGAATCAAGAGCTCAGGGCTCAAAAGCTGACACTGATAATAAATACAGTAACTCACTCTGTCTGACAAGAATCTATACCTCATAAAAAAAACCTTGAGAGTTAAATTCGAAGGTTTTTTTGCGATCTGCGTGCGCACCAAGCTCCGGGATTCCAAGAGAATTGATTCGTCAGTAGGTGGTACTTTTAGATGTGTTGAACATAAGTACAGCATAATTACCAAGGTGATGTTCCCTGGTAAAAAGTGAACCTCCATTGAAGCTGAAGTTACCTTGCTAAACCCCAAATCCAGCTTCATAGTACAGGCCCCAGGTTTCTCTCTATCCGTTCCCCACCTACAGTAGGAAAACTGTTCCCAAAGATTATTGGCTCACTGTACTCTCTCTGCTCTTGTTCCACATGGCAGTGGAGCACGCACGCGCACACACACACACACACACACACACACACACACACACACACACACACACACACACACACACACACACACACACACACACACACACACACACACACACACACACAAACACAAACACACCACTAGAATGGTTGCAAATGAGCAATGGATACTACTGCATGTTGGATGTCACTGTGTATATAAACTCCCAGTTCTGTTCAGGTTCCTGCTGCCAGAGTATGTGCTGGACTTTGGCTACGTCATTCACGGTGAAGTCCTCACTCACGCGGTTAAGATCATCAACACTGGACCTGTAGCCGTGTCCTTCCGTGCAAACCACAAATCTCTAGCTGGCACAGGTAACAACTGTACCTTTGAACCAGACAGACAATGCTATTAAAACTGCCTTTGTGATTTACTGTAGTCGTATTGCGGTCTTTGTTGGAGACATTATCTGGGTGAAATTCTGTTCTTGCTAATCACCAGCACAAAGACAGTCATTACTCATGACTGTTCAACAACTAGGAGCTCTGATTGGCTCGTTAGTTTTCTAACATCCAATCCGTCTTGACTTAATTTTGATGAATGCTCAGAGAAACTACTTAAAGGTAGGGAGAGAGAAAAACAAAGGGTAATTCCAATTCAAGGGAACAAGCACATCCAGCCTGCAAGTGCCTCCCATTACAGACAGTAAGGCTGCATACTGCCATAAACACACAAAGACAACTTGTTTTTCTCAACTGGTTTCTTTCTTTTTGATTGTCGTGGGTATTTATTTCACTCTGCATTGTCTTTCCACTCTTTGTAAATGAAACATTTTACATTTTCCTCATAAGGTTTCAGTTCAGACTTTGAGAGAGTGAGGAACTTGCCCCACTGTGAGACACAGACGTTCACTGTTAAGTTTGATCCCAGAGGAGCCAACTTGGAGATGGGTGGCATCAGTGTTATCATGCCCATACAGGTACATGCACATACACACATTCACACGTGCACTCCCACATAACAGTCACTATCTTACATATAATTAGAGTAACCTCTGTCGGTCTGTCTTGGGGTCTTGGTGTCTTGGGAGATCAAACTGCGCATGTGTCGTTGCCAGGTTTCGCGCGCGAAACAAGCAGCAAGGTCTATGAAAACAAGGCCAAACGAAACGAACCCTACAAGCAACAAGGTCTATGAAAAGAAGGCCAAACGCAGCGCTAGATCGTGCGCGAGCAACAAGCAACCAGCTTCATGAAAAAACACAAAGCCGCGCACTGCGCATGCGTGGACGCACTTTCTCTAACCAATTCACACCCACTTCACGCTTACAAAACCTGGACATGGCAACGTCGCTCATCGTTCTGTGATTGACAGCAAAAGTTGGCCAATCAGGTGGCGAGTTCGCAGCCTGAAAAAGACGAACGGCAGCCATTGTTGATGTGCGAGTCAGGGTACGAGTGCCTTGACTTCTTATTTTCGCTTACTAAACGCTCTCAAACTTCTTCTTTGACACACGGAATTCACTTATAACATATCGTTTGGATAGAATTTAGTTGTTTCACTTCATATGTGTGGTCAATTAATCATGACAGAGCCTATTTAAAAAAAAATAATCAGAGAACCGGCAGGGGCGACCAGTCACACGCATGTATCCCAATAAGTCAACCTATTTTGGGGATGGCGATCTCAAAAGTCCCTTGCGTCATGGCTGTCCCCCCCGCCCCACCCCCACCACACACACACACACACACACACACACACACACACACACACACACACACACACGCACACACACACAGGGAGAGAGAGGGAGGGTGGGAGAGAGAGAATAGACGGACAGACACAGACAGAGAGACAGAGAGGAAGAGAGGGAGGGAGGGAAAGACAAAATAAGCGAGCCCTCGCTTATTTTTGCGCGGACGTAATTTGTTTGTCATTGTGGTGAATGTTTGCTGCTGATGTTTGTTGTGTGAAGCTTAATGTCAGAGTGTTTGTGTTGGAGCGCCTCAGTGCGGCTGCTGCGTTCATGTGCAACATCTTGCATGCGTGGCTGTGTTCACAGTTTTCCTTCGCCATGTCTGTAGGTCACGGCCTGGAGACCCCAGGGAAATTTCTTCATGAAAAAAAAAACAGCCGATGGGGTCCGCGATGTTTCACGGGGGTCCGCGGTTTTTTTTGCGGTTCTGGGCGGATTGGGTTAGTTTTTTTCGCGGTTCTGGGCGGATTGGGTCCGTTCAAAAAAATATATGCACGGGTGTTTGTGGGTGTTCTGTTCCTCCACGACGGGATGTGCGTGTACACACTACACCATTGGTTCTCAAAGTGGGGTCCGGGGACCCCCAGGGGTCCTTGAGGGAGTTCCAGGGGGTCCCCAGCTAAATGATAGATTAGGCACCAAATGGACCCTTATGGGTCTGTAACTCTGACAGTGTACAAATGGAACCAAATGGACTCTAACGGGTCCATTTGGTTCCATTTGTACACTCTCACAGTTAAATTAACATACATTTTACCATATAAACTGGGGTCCAAGGGATAGAAATGCCATTAAATGGGGGTCCGTAGCCCTAATGCATGTCAAACTGGGGGACCTTGAAATTAAAATGGTTGAGATTCACTGCTACAGCCGTAAACAAATCTTCTCTTATGGGGGTCCCTCGCATATCTTTTCAAATGGGGGTCCGCGGGCTAACAAGTGTCAATTTGGGGGTCCTTGCCATGAAAAAGTTTGAGAACCACTGCACTACACAGTACAAACTCACTTTCGATCCCTGATAAACTGTCTGTTCTCACCGCATAACCCAAACTGCACACTTTGGGTGCTCATATCCCCCTACGGGTATGGTCTAGTCTATCTAACAAACATATGGAGTAACATCGAGTGTTCATGTAAAGCCACAGTTTTGCAGGGAAGAATCACATGTAGTTGTACTAATTAAAACTGATAACTGATTATGATCAATTATAATCAAAACTTGTATTGCATCTTAATTCTGAATAATGGATTTATTTTTGATTGACAGGTGACAGGAGGTCCTACTGTGCAGGTGCGGCTGTGCGCAGTGGTAACCATGCCAGTCCTTACCGTTTCGACAGATCAACTACTGTTTGACAGAGTGCAATGTGGCATGTGTCAGGTGAAATAATAATAATAATTAAATAAAAAAACTAGCATCGCACAAAAGTTTGGAAATTTGTGTTTGGTAGATTATTTCTCTATTGTAACAATGCTTCTTGGCAATAACTCTTATTATACCTTTGGAAAGCCTGTTTATTTCCCTTTTAAATGCTGCCCCATTTGTAAGGAACATGCTTTTGTGGGTAATGTGACAAATCTTCTCTGCCAATGCCAAACAGCTTAATCTGCAGTTGCAATTGACTCTTGTTATGAGCTTTCTTCCCCAGGTACCCATGGTATCTGGGGGTGCATGGCGGGGTACCTGGGGTAATGCATCCTGCCACAGTCAAACTGAAATGAGTATTCATCTGGATCATGGTAAAAACCCATTTTATTTACCCTCCACCATCAGGTGATAACAATGCAACTGTTCAACCATGAGGCTGTGCCCTGTCACTGGAGTATTGCTGAGGAGAAGAAACCTCGCAAGAAGGTACTAACCACACTGCTGAGTCTGAGTTCAGGTTCATAGTAACCAAAAAGGTACCAACAACACCACTGAGTTCATGTTTATGAGTTAGCATCCTTGAAGGTCCTAACATCACCACTGAGTTCAGGTTAATGAGTTAGTAACAAGACGGTACTAACCACACAGCCGATTTCAATGGTTGAAACAGGTCCCCAAATTATAGTTGCAGAATTGGTATTCAGCAGTAATACAGGAAATCTGCACACCCAAAAAATTCCAATGAATGCAAAAGAAGAAAAATATATATATATATATATATATCGAAATAGAAACTCCACATAGTATGGTGTTGTGTGAAGTTTCTATTTTGAACAAATTGGTATTGAAAATGACTATCACGTTCTTTCCTCCTAGCCTTACTTGGCCAGATAAACACTAAATGTATTTTAGATCGACAGCTTTGTAAAAACGTCTTTGAACACATTTACATCTCTTAATTCATTGATACAGTATAGACGTACCGTAAGACACACGCTAAAGAAGTATGTGAGATAGTCTTCTGTGCCCTGTGCCCATCATTTCATTCAGCCTGACAAGTTCCTGCCTCTCCACCTGCGTAAAAAAGCCTTGCTGGACCAGTGTCCCCCCCCGGTGGTGTTTGAGATGATACCCTCCTCCGGACTGCTCTACCCCAAAGACAGAGTCAACGTGCAGGTCAAGTTCAGCCCTGCAGAGGGGGTAAGGATTAGGAAGAGCCAGTATGTTACAGCACTGTGTACATGTAAAATACCCATGGTTAACTCCATTTCCACAAATAGCAGATCTACAAGCTCACATTGCCTTGCGATGTAATGTGTTTTGAGCTTATTTGTTGTACAAAGTTACTTCGGCTTAAGTGGTTAAGAAAATGTGTGTGTGTGTGTGTGTGTGTGTGTGTGTGTGTGTGTGTGTGTGTGTGTACAGCGTGCCTACAGCAAGCAGCTAGTGGTGTGTGTGGCTCAGAGCAGCCAGCGGGTGGTGATCATGGCCCAGGGGCATGGTGAGGAGCCCCGGTTGGAGTGGTGTCCCGACGTGCTGGGGCTGGGGCCTTGTCTGCCCCTCAGTGCTGGGGACAAGGCAGAGGTCACCGTCAGGAACCCCTGCGCCTTCCCCATTGACTTCTACTCTCTGGAGTTTGACGCACAATACCTGGAGGAGGAAAAGGTAACTCCCTTCCTGTTTTCTTAAAAATAAAAACCAGAAAACTAAAACATTATGTGGATCTTGGCACACACACACACACACACACACACACACACACACACACACACACACACACACACACACACACACACACACACACACACACACACACACACACACACACACACACACATTCAATTCAATTCAATTCAAAGGGCTTTATTGGCATGAGAAAACATACGTTTACATTGCCAAAGCAGAAAGCACAATACAACAATACAGCAATACAATCAAAACAAAAAATATGTACATTTGAAAGTCACAATCTTCAATAGATCAATTTCTATGTACCAAGATCACTGGGTGCAGGTATAGTGCAGGAATATACACAATGATTAGTCTTTAGGGTGGTTGTGTTCTGTTTGATATCCTTCTCCTATCACAGCGACTCACGAATCTTGCTGCTGTGTTTGCACATTGTTGTAGCCTACTTTGCCCAGCAGATATGGGAGTTTTTTGTCATTGGTCATGTTTTCAAAATCTCCGTGTGTGGTTGTAATCTGTGGGAAGTATGTGTCTCTGATGTCTTGGTACAATGGACAGACGGTTAGGAAGTGTAGCTCGGTTTCCACTTCATTTTGTGTGCAGTGGGTGCATAGTCTGTCTTCTCTCGGGATACAGGTCTGCCTGTGACGACCTTTCTCGATCGCAAGACTGTGCTCACTAAGTCTGTGCTCACTAAGTCTGTACCTAGTTAAGTTTTTTCTTTGTTTTGGGTCGGTCACGGTGCTCAGGTATTCTGCCACTGCGATTGCGTATTCTCTGTTTAGGGCCAGATAGCATTCTAGTTTACTCTGCTTTTGTGTTGCTTCTTTCCAATGTGTCAGGTAGTTTTCCTTTTGCTGTTTTATAATTTGGTTTAGTCCAATGGGTTTTCTATCTCGTGGCTCTGTTTGTGTTTGTGCCCGGAGTTCCAGGGCCAGCTGGCTGAGGGGGCATCTCTGTAGAGTTTCGCTGTGTGTGAGTGCCTTGTTATGGAGTGCATCTAGGTCGCTTTCTTTTAGGTGGTTGTAGAACTTAAGTGCTCTCTTTTTTATTTTGATGAGTGGGTATCGTCCTAATTCTGCCCTGCATGCATTATTTGGTGTTTTTCGGTGGGTACGGAGAATGGATTTGCAGAATTCTGTGTGTAGGGTCTTGGTTTGGTGTTTATCCATTTTTCAAGGTCATGGTTTGCTAATGGTCCCCAGATCTCACAACCATAGAGGGAAATTGGTTCTATCACAGAGTCCAGTATTTTAAGCCAGGTTTTAATTGGGATGTCTATTTTGATGTTTCTTTTGATAGCATAGAATGTCCTTCTTGCCTTGTCTCTCAGGTCCTTTACAGCTTGGTTGTAGTTCCCTGTGCTGCTGATGTTTAGGCCAAGGTAGGTATAGTTTTTTGTTTGTTCTAGTGGGATTGTATTTAGGAAAATGTTATGGTTTTGGCGGCTGGATCTTTTTTGAAATATCATGATTTTAGTCTTAGTTAGGTTCACTGTCAGGGCCCATGTCTGGGAGAACACACACACACACACACACACACACATTACATTACATTACATTACATTACATTACATTACATTACATTTCATTACAGTCATTTAGCAGACGCTTTTATCCAAAGCGACTTACAATAAGTGCATTCAACATAGGTATGGAACGAAACTACTAATCACCAGAAGTCCTAAGTGCATTTTCTGATAAAACAAGCAACTAAGAGTATACCTAGCGCTAAGGTAAAAGCGCAATATATCAGTTACCTACTTTCTTAAACAGATGATACAAATAGCTAAATCAAATGAGCAAGAGCTAAACACACACACACACACACACACACACACACACACACACACACACACACACACACACACACACACACACACACAGTGGCGTAACGGAGGGGCAGCAAGTGCTGCGGTGCGGGGGGGCCACCAGCAGGGGGGGGCCCCGCCTGCGTTGATACAAATATTTCTACAGCAAAAAAAAAGAAAAAGTTGATTTATATTGGTCAAATAGAACCGAATTAGACCCGAATTAGACCGAATTAGACCCGAAAATGTTCGCGGCAAAAACATTTTCGAGGCATTTTGTTCAAATGTTTTGCTAAATTAGACCTGCTGGTGGCGCTATAACAGGTAAATGTTAAAAGGGTAGCGTTTGTTCCTCAACATAGTGTGAATGTGCGTGCAAAGTTTGACCTCAATCGGACGCTGCGTTCATGATTATTATTTTTTTAAACAGATCCATCTTGATCACATGACTATAGAGATCATGTGTACCGATTTGCGTGAAATTTGGATAAAATGTGAAGGAGTAATTAATGTAAAGAAATATGTTTTACATAAGTCGGCCTCCTGGTGGCGCTATAAAAGGCAGATGTGAAAAATGCAGGGCAAAGGTTTTTCCTTGACCTCTAGGGAGTGCGCATACAAAGTTTTACACAGATTGGTGTAGTTATAGGTAAAAACACGAATCGGGCTGTTATAGCGCCACCATGAGGCTGATTAGAAAAATCTCAAGTGGCATTTCCTCCTCGGCATAGTGGGAATGTGCGTGCAAAGTTTCACGGAAATTGCATGCTGTGTTCATAATTTGAGGCATTTTGTTCAAAACGGAGCCCTCCTGCAAACTTTGGAAGCCATTTTTAGCCAATCAGGATGGAATATGAAAAATCTGAAAGACCTGTTTTGTTTAATGACTATAGAGATACTGTGTACCGATCAAGCCAACGGTGCGGGAGATTAGCTGTCCACAGACGGACAGACGGACAGACGGACGGACGGACGGACAGGGGGTAAAACATACTCTCTCGCCATGCCTTTCGGCCTGGCGGAGACAATGACCACAAATTCCTGACAATTCCTGGCTACTAGCCCTCTGTCTGCTTTGCTGGGGATTTGATGCAGAGGAAGTTCCTTCTCTCCATGCAGTCCCTGGTCTCCCACTGGGTGGTGTGGTCTTTGGGTAGGGTTCCACAGCGCCTCCCCCAGGCCGGACAGAGTGGCAGGTTCTGGTACTGCTGTGGTTCCCCGTCCACCCAGAGCCATTCGCCCGCCAGGAAACGCAGAGCTGTCCACACCTGGGGACAACATGGAGGTCAAACATCTTCCCACAAGTGTTACTGTGCTTTAATTAGGACTCTACTATTATTAGTACTATTATTTTCCAAGCTTATGTTACAGTATATGCTGGCTTTATGTAATTTATTTAAACATTCTTTTAGATTCTGAATGAAACAAACTTTATTGCCAAGATTTCTGTTGAAATTACCATTGGGTTAGGATTAGTGTTAATATTAGGGCTAGTGTTAGGGTTACATACAAGAAATTCACCTTAATGTGGGGTGTGGTCACAAATCCAACATAAGACAATTAAGACTTATAACAAAGTATGACGGTT
The DNA here is from genome assembly GCF_963280865.1 of Gymnoscopelus braueri. Classification (NCBI taxonomy): domain Eukaryota; kingdom Metazoa; phylum Chordata; class Actinopteri; order Myctophiformes; family Myctophidae; genus Gymnoscopelus; species Gymnoscopelus braueri. Next base: position 37,460,012 of record NC_137610.1, on the reverse strand, counting down.
TCAACAAATTATCATCAAAATAAAAGAAAGCAAGAAAAATAAACAGTTTCCTGCATTAATTTCGACAAATGTTTTTGGAAAAACATACCCTCTCTCTCTAGCCACAATATGATCCCTCAACCCAAATCCTCAAACCTCATTGGTCGTGGCCTCCTGGATCTTGTCCCTGGTGTAGCGGTGGTCGTCCTCAGACTGCAGGCTCACCAGGTCATACTGGTGGTCACGGTAATGATTATGTTGGGTGGGGTCAACGCTGCCGATGGCCCTGCAGTGATCCAGAGCCTCCTCCCATGTCTTGTTCTCCTTCACCAGGATCAGGTTGTCAACGAAACAGATGAATTGACGTTTACGAGAGCAAGGTGAACTGTACCACGTGTTAATTTCAATGTCCAGGGAGCCACAGTTCTCAAGGTACGGCTGTCCCGGAGCCCAATTCCTATAGTCTGAGTCCTCTCCAGTCCATTGCCAGATGTCTTTAGATGTGTCACTTCCAGGTGTGTTAGCGGGTATATGCAGTCCAATCCAGCCATTTCTAAGGAACATATAGTGGTTGCTTTGTGTGACAGTGGCTAAGACCATGGACGACTTGTTACAGCTCTCCTGGGCATCAAGCCAGGACAACCTTTTAGACTCAAATACGACATTGTCCCCATCAGAGCAGTAGAAACCCCATGACTCAGAAGAACATTTAATATTGTTCCACATATAGTAATTCACACGGGTACAATTCCTCATTTCAGTCTCTCCAGTTGTCCAGTTTGTGTCACTTGAAGCGTCTCCTCTGTAAAATACAAATAATCAATATTACATGACTGCTCTGACTATCTGACATTCAGGAGTGTCACTACACTAGCAAATACTTGTTTGTAGAAATGTATGTTTTTCATGATAATGTAACAATTAGCTTTAACCATATTTCCATATCTTATACTTTAAAAATGTTTGAAAATAGCTTATTCTTATTTTTTATGTCACCTTTAATAGGGATATCAGGCTGATATCAGGCTGAAAGTGGTTAAGAACAAGACTAACCTTTCTTCTGTCCACCTCCACACGTTCCCAGGGTCTCTGTACAGACCGAGCCACACACTTTTGGCTTTGACCTTCGCCAACTCATTCAGCAGGTCTTCTCTGTGACCCCTAACAGAAGCCAAGTCAGTGAACTTCTCCTTGCAGTGCTGTTGAGCATCAGACCAGCTTTTCCTCTCTTCCACATAGTGAAACGTTTTTATCGGGACAGACGCCTCCAATTGAAGAGTAGCAATGATGATGAGGAGGAGGGAGAGGGAGATGGGGGTCTTAAATGGGCTCCTCTTCACCATTTTCACAAGTTGTTTCTTCAGTTCAAGTAGAGAAGAGTGCAGGGCAGAGTTCAGTTGTTGTCATAATGTCCACTCTGTAGCTGAGTCCTCTGTGTGACCTGGTTGTCTAACTGAAGCAGGACTCACAGAGCAGGATAAAGATGTGGTTAGTTGTCTGGTGAGGAGCAGGCTGTCACACTGTTCTTATGACAGCTACTCACCTGGACACACCCACCTAGATGTACCTTGACATCAGATGAGTAGTTGATACTAATGAGTTACATAATACATAAGTAACTTAGTATATATTAGTTATAAATGTCGTTTCAATGCAGCATACTTTTTACTTTTCTGTATATTTGTGAAGATGTTTTTTTTTCCTCCATCATCCAATCCACCAAACAATAGCAACACCAGAATAAGCTGTTTGGGGTTGAGACAATTTGCGCGTACGTATGTGTGTACTTCATTCCACCCCTGCACGTGTTACACTTGGCCACCCCAGTCAAAGAAGTCTGGAAAAAACACTAGAAGACAGTTGGGCAGAGGCCCGGCTGTGTCGGGGGTACGGGGGGCTTCCACATAGCGTATAGGTAGGGGCCAAAGCCCAGAAGGGTGCTTTTTTTTTGGTTAAATCAAGCAGGGCCTGTAATTTTCCTTAAGCACCCAAACAAGTCATTCAAATATGTGTCATTCAAAATTGTCCTGTGCTGTGTCCATGATGCTTGGGTCAGGTAAATCAAAATAATACAAATGGAGGGCTTTGAATGTATTTGGTCAACAGATGTTAACGAGACCTTCATTCTAATGTCCTTGTGTGCTGGCAGGCCTTTGTTACAAAAACAAAAATGCAATGAACATCATCCATGAAGACAACATGGAGATTTAATTTGGGTAGTGATGCAAAACTCACTTTGTTTATACAATTCGGTCATTTCATTTGGCACAGAGTCTCTTGACCAGAATGACTTATGTGTGTGAGCGACGGGTAAGAATGTCGCATCTAATTCAAAGTACTGGTGATGACATATAAGGCAATCGAAGGCATGGCACAACCTTCCATTAGGACATGATCCAAACCCCCACCTCTTCCTTCCTACACACTTAGTTCAGCTACACCCAATATGTTTTTCTTACATTGGTCCCCTGGGTATACAGTATGTATTAATAATTTCTTGTTTAAACACGAGCGTGGACTGTAGATGTGATTCATTGTTAAACTGTTCACAGAAAAAAGGCAATAAAAATATTTTCATTTACAGACAGGCTATACGATATAGCCTGTTGACTTTTATAGGTGAAAATGCTCAAAGAACTTTGAAAATAGCAGAACTACACTATCATACGACAAAGAATAGAATAAGGCTTAAACTGTTAAAACCAGTTGATTAGAATATGATAAACATGGTGCCTTTCGGCCTGGCGGAGACAAAAATAATAAAGATAATAATAGTAATAGTAGGAAAACATACCTGCATATTCTAAGTCCAGACTAATGGCGCTTGTCCAACCCTCTGGTGTTTCTATCCATGCAGATCCTACGTGTGATGAAGGGTTATGATGAGAAGAACCTCCTGCTGCTTCCTCCCAGGAGTCCTGGAGAAGGTCTTCCTCCAGAGATGCTGGACCACTTCAAAGAGCACTATTCACAACCAGCACACCATGGTACACTGTCAAATCCTGAGTGTTCATTACGGGTTCATTTGGTTCCATTTACACCCATACACGCATGCGCACGCGCACGCGCACGTGACACACACACACACACACACACACACACACACACACACACACCACACACCACACACAACAACACACACACACACACACACACACACACACACACACACACACACACACACACACACACACACACACACACACACACACACACACACACACACACACACACACACACACACACACACTCAACTTGCATTCATGTGTACTGTTACTTTCCTTTTAAAATGCAATTATGTAGGATATGAATTGCAATCAGTTATTTTACAAAAAAAAGGAAGTAATCATGGACAGTTGTGTGTTTCTGATCTACCTCTGTACTGTAGAGCTTGTGACCTCTAACTTCTGTAATGAAGAGGTGTGTGCTGAAAAGAGGGATGGGCAGGAGGAGAAGCAGGGGCCGGAACAGATCCCTGACCAATCACAGGGCAAGGAAAAGGTGTCTCTGGATTCTACGGAAGGAGCACCTTATGGTATGTCTCAGGAATAATGAAAACTGATCTGAATGAAAGAAAGACATCAAAGCTCTTGTGTGTGTTGATGTTTGAAAGTGGCTTTGAGTTGTACTTTTAACAGTATTATTCTGTACAATTGACGTTGACACACACAGTCACACACATGCACACACATAAAGTTGGTGTTAAACATGAATGAAAGGTATTTGCTTTATTCCTGATAATGTACCTCTCCTTTTAACCCTCATATCTGCAATATCTGTCTCCAACCATCCAGAGATGACAAGAGAGGAGAGCGGGCATGGTCTTGGACAGCTTGAGACAACTCCTGTCTCCAGAGCTATTGCACGTCACATGGGCCTCGACATGTCGCCCGAGGGTCTGGCGGCACGCAACCGCAGAGGCGTCGCTCTCATTGTGCACGGGGCACCTCTGACAGGTGGGGTTAGCGCTCAGCGCACAGGATCTTGACACAATAGTATATTACTTAGGTCAGGCATAACTGTCATTGCAAGCAGGGGATGTTTAGTATGAATGTATGAATGTGTATGGTATCTAAGAACCTAATCTGAATGGCTGGAAATGTCGGTGGAAATGTCAGTGGTTCCCAAACGGTATGCTGAGGCACACTGGTGGATTAAATTTTTTTTCTTTGCTATATCAGTACTTTGTGCACACTCAGTTCCCATTAGGTGACTTTAAAAAAAAAAAGTATAAAAAAAAAAAAAAAGCTTCAAGCTCACAACGCATTGTGAGCTCGTAGATCGGCTACTGCAGGTGTGCCTTGAGATTTTGACAAAAAGTTTGAGAACCACTGGCCTACAGTATAATCCCAGTATGACACGGGTGTGCGGTGGTCCTCTCCTGTTCCCAGGTAAGAGCAGTACAGCGGCAGCCCTGGCACATCACTATGGCGGGGTGTGTCTGAGCGTTGATGCTGTGGTCACAGAGGCGTTGACCAGTGGCACCTCACCGGCCAGTCTGAACGCCAGACAGCTCTACGAATGTGCCGCTACAGAGCATGCTCAAAAGAAGGCAGAGGAGGCCGGTAAGAGAGACACAAACAGAGACAAAAAATGTCTGCATTGAATTTAAAAAAAAAAAGTATTTGAAAGAATCCCTGCATTTGTTTTTGTGTTTGTATTGTGATCTTGTGTGTGTGTGTGTGTGTGTGTGTGTGTGTGTGTGTGTGTGTGTGTGTGTACAGCCCAGGTTTCTCAGGACACAATGGCCGCTGTTCCTGTCCCTGCTGCTGCACTCGTCACAGCTCCGGCTCCTGACGGATCACCTGTTGTGGGGAGCCTCAGCATTGAGGCGTTAGCTAAACACACAGAGGACGGCAGACACAGTGCTGACTCCAGGGCTCCAAAGAAGACTGGGGGCTCAGTAACCACCGTTTCTCAGGTTCTGTTCAAGTCCTCTGGGGGTGGCAGTTGTTTACAGTACTTTCACACAGGGCTACAGTGTATGATTCAGAGAGCCACTGTAGAAGTGCCACTATTATTGGCTTACTAAACTGCTGCTACACAGTATTCTCACACCATCAGAACACAGGATGCAATTAGAATGTAAAAAGTCTTTTTAGCCTTTTACTCTACTGTATACCACACATTTTCAACAACATTATTAACTTAGCGCTTTGCTTATGACAAAATAAAATGAATAAATAAATGAAAAACAAGAAACATGTACAATACTCTGGATGGATTAAAATAAACCAATTGTATGTAATGTCTGATGTGCAGGGTGGTCAAACTCAGAGTGTGATTCTGAACCAAGTGGGAATCAATCTCAGTCATCTCTTGCCAGAACAGCTGCTGGTTGAAACCCTGGCAGAAAGACTACAGGTAAAATAATAATAATAATAATAATAATAATAACTTTATTTATATAGCACTTTTTAAAGCAGGAATTACAAAGTGCTGAACAGCAATTGGAGCATAACATATAAATACATTTAAATAAAACATTGATCATTTTTGAAAAATATCGAAAATGTTTGGAAAATGTTTGGAAAATGTTTTTTTTTTATTAACATAAATCTTCTCTTCTGGAGGTCCCTGGCAGAATACGTTTTCAGATGGGGGGGGCCGCAGCCAAATACATATCAATTTGGGGATCCTTGTAGAATCAGCCTCAGGTCTTAATGGGATAAAGTATTTACTTAAATCTTACCTAAATGTTTGGTTGACAGCTGAGCGACTGTCACCGTGCCATCGTGATCGATGGCTTGGAGTGCACGTACACCCGATCAGTGGCCAGCAGTCTGCAAGTGGTCCTAAAGGCCTTCAACAACCGCAAACATATCTACCTTGTCAACCTGTCAGACTCTTTCACTGCCCTGAAGACACGACAGAGTGCACAGCAAGAGGCTAAGGGTAACACACACACATACACACACACACACACACACACACACACACACACACACACACACACACACATTTCTGATAAGATACAGTAGTACGATTATTATGAGCTTGTGTGGATATCATTTTGCACCCTATGTACTGTATTTAGTAGGTAATTTTGCTTTGGTGGGGTGTGTGTGTGTGTGTGTGTGTGTGTGTGTGTGTGTGTGTGTGTGTGTGTGTGTGTGTGTGCGTGTGCGTGTTTTTCCAGAGGCCCTGGAGAGGGAGGTGGCTGAGAGGGAGAAACAACGACTGCAGGACATGGATGAGGAAGAGTATGACGCTCTTCCAGAGGAGGAAAAGGAGCTGCTCGCCAAGACACACCTGGATCAGCTCAGACAGCGCAGAGACAGGTACTGACCCACACTGAACACTCCTTCATTGATACACATACTGACCCACACTGTACACTCCTACATCAACACACATACTGACCCACACTGAACACGCACATACTGATCCACACTGAACACGCACATACTGACCCACACTGAACACTCCTGCAACACACATACTGATATCGACTTCAAATTTGTGGTGCGTATTGCCCAACTTGCGTGATCCCTGAGTAGGTCTAGTATTAGAAAAATACATAGCATTATACTGTATTTATAATATTGCTCCCCCACTTTCAATTATAGCTAGGTGTGTGTGTGTGTGTGTGTGTGTGTGTGTGTGTGTGTGTGTGTGTGTGTGTGTGTGTGTGTGTGTGTGTGTGTGTGTGTGTGTGTGTGTGTGTGTGTGTGTGTGTGTGTGTGTGTGTGTGTGTGTGTGTGTGTGTGTGTGTGTGCGCGCGCGTGCGTGTGTGCCTGCCTGCGCGTGCAATCTGTGTGCGTGTGTGTGTTTGTGTGCCTGCGTGTGTGTGTGTGTGGGCATGCTCTGTTTCATCTTTAATAGGCTGTGTGGAGGAGGAGGTGCTATAGTGTACCCTTAGGTGTTCATGATTTGTCTATTTGTCAGAGTTATATGTGATGCCTAGTCTAATGTACTGTAATTTGTGGACTCAAATAAAGCATTACAATGTATTTGTGTGTGCGTGTGCGTGTGCGTGTGCGTGTGTGTGTCAGGGAGATGGTGCGAGCCATGAAAGAGCAAGAGGAAAAGAAGCAGCAAGTGGAGCTGGAGAGGTTGAGAGAAGAGGATGAAATGAAGAGAAAGAACAAGAAGGGAGGAAAGAAGGACAATAAAGAGGATTTATCAGGGAAGAAGAGCCAGCTGGCATTAAAACAGGTCTCTCCCTATCTCTCACACACACGCACGCACATACACTCACACACACATGCACGCACACACACATACACAAATGCAGATGTCAGCCTCTATCGCTTTACTCTTTTTTTGTTCTCTCCAGTCTATAGTTGTGCCAGAAGGCAGGAAGATGTCCTCCTGTAACACCACTAAAGAATCACCAACAGAGGCCTGTAGAGACATGCATGGTAGAGAGCCGGGTACTGTAGTTCCTATGAGGTTTCACTGTATGCTCTCATGCCTAACATTCATACATTCTCTAATGAACAACGACAGCTACTGACTGAATTATTCAGTGAATAAACCATTGGTGTTATTTCATACTGTATAATAATTTATATACTACCACCACAGTATGTATTACTAACATCATACTGTTGACTCTGCATTGTTTAAATTAAATACAGTTCCTCAAGACAGAGAGACAGAGGACCCACTAAAGAAGAAGAAAAAGGACGTCAGGGACCCACAGGAGGAGTCCCCTCGACAACCAGACGAGTCACTCAAAGAAGTGGTGGGTTCACACTCACAGCCTGTAGGGGAGGGCTGCAAACCTGAAGCACAGACACATATACCGTATGATGCAAGGCAAATATACAGCCCAGGCAGTTTAATTTAAAATGATATACAAGGACTGTCAGTTCTCTATTGATCTCTGTTTCACCGACATAGTACAACAAATGTAGTTCCTGGTAACATTTTGATTCTGATTACTTCTTACATCACTTGAAAACAAGGCAGGCACGACAACAGAATGAAGCCTGAACTTGGTGTGCGACTCAGCGTTGGTTGCATACCAATGTGGTGGATATCAGTTATAAACTATTTCAAAATTGCAGTATACAGTACTTGACAATGAATGTAAATGAGACTACAAGCTGCATACCGATAGGGTGGCAATCAGTTGTAATCTATTTCGAAATTGCACATGCTGTTGTACAGCTACTGTACATGACAATGGAAGTAAACAAGACTACGTTGAGTCAACAACATCCGCATTTAGGAATGTTGATATTAAACCTTTTTTCTGCTCACGAATATTGTTAGCATGCTTTTATACTAGCTGTTGTGAAATGTGAAATGAATCAACATCGAGCAACTGCATAGCCTATTTCTCACCAAGAATGTTCTTTTTTTTTTTTTTTGAGGGGCACGGTGGCGCAGTCGGTAGCGCTGTCGCCTCACAGCTAGAAGGTCCTGGGTTCGATTCCCGCCGGGGACGCTGTGGGCACTGGGGGCGTGTCTTCTCCTCCGCGTCATCAGCGCCCATACCCTAGGTGGGGTTGGCGAAAGGGCCTACTCTGTGTGGAGTTTGCATGTTCTCCCCGTGTCTCCTAGGGTAGTTAATACCCTCACAAAAACATGTAGTAATCCTGGTCACTATACCGCCTCCCCCATGACAGCCGGGGTGCCTGATGGAGGGGAAGGGAACTGGTTGGAATAACGTGTTCCTTCCACGCGCTACGTCCAACCAGGGAAACTCCCCCCTGTCAGGTGACAAGAAGGTCAGTTGGCTCTCATGCCTGAAGGAAGCATGAGCTCGGCCCTGGCCTCCCTACTGTGGGGTGACAGGTGTAATACTGGTGTAGGGCTGGTGTAGTGCCCAGGATCACTTAGGAAATTGGCACCGGGTGAAAAAAATGGGTTACAAAAATCGCGGGATAAAAAAAAAGAGACCCAAGTTTAGTACCCTTACCCACCAAGTAAGACCGCATGCCATATAAATAAGACAGGCTTCCTAGTGAATCTCTGACGTTATGTGGCTAATCTATGACATCAGTCATGAACTGAGTATGTAAAATTTATGTTAAATTATTTAGAAATAATATTAAACATTTATAAAACAGAGTTACTTCCTTGGCCTACCACAGCATGCACTGAATCTGACCCGAGGCTTTTTACCACCATCAGCCCCCCCCCCCCCGCCTTTCCGGTCTCTTAATCCATGTATTAGTCAGGAATAAAGCATGAAATGCCAAATCATAAAAAAGTATCATAAAAAATAGAAAATAATTCTGTTAACACAGACGTCAGGGCAAGCAGGGTCATGAAACTGCCACCAGGGTCGTGAATACATACAATATATCTGCAGCCTTCCCCTTCTCTTCACAGCTGGTGGTTTTATGGAGGTGGCTATTGTTGGTGGATATTTAATGAGTACTTGACTTTGACTTTGACTTTATTTCACACTAACATGGCAGTTATATAAAACTGCTTACAGTATATCAAAACTTGCAGAGTTTCGCCAAGCATAAAGTCACTGTGATGAAATGTTATTGCATAGGTCTGCCACCATTTTATATGGATATTATAAACAATGATAATTCTAGTTTACCAGGCTAGCGCTCAAGTGCAGAAAGTGAATGAAATTATGGTCCGTTTCTTCCAGACGGCTTATACAAAAGTTAAATATGTGTCCTCTAGAAAAAGAAGAAAATAAATTACAAGAATACACAATAACATGTAGGTTACTCATTAAAGTTGTTACTTACGTTGTTAAAAATACTAGATTGGCGTTTAGAATACATGTATATGTATATATTTATGTATTGCTTTATTGAGATAGGAAGACAGGGAACCAAGGCCAGAGAGATGGGAGACATGTAAGAGTCAGGTCCTCAGTTGAAAGTCTGTGGAAACATAATCCATGTGAATCACTTTTTCCAAAAGGAAAGCAACTGCCTTTTTAGGCACAGTGTAACTTTGAATATGTGTATTATCCTCCTCCCATCCACCCACCTGGCAGCAGTCCAATGAGGAAAACCGGCGACTGCTGTCTGCCTTCCGGGCCTATGAGCAGAGCCAGCCTCATGTGGCCCATATCCTCCAGCACTGGGACCGAACACAGGGTCTGCTGCTGGTCCCACTCCTCGCCGATGAACCCCCGCAGGAGGCGGAGGAGGTCCCCCAAGAGAAACAGGTTTGCTTCTCACTTACTCTGTCCCGTCTTGCGTTCTAATATCTTTGAATATTATTGACAGGTATGGTCAGGATACAATTTGTAAAAATAAATAAAAAACTGATGCAGTTTCTGCACCCTTTGTTCTCGCCCACCTGTTACCTTGTACACACAAACGCAGCCCCCTGCTGGTAAGAAGACCAGGAAGGAGAGAGAGAAGGAGAAGGAGAGGCAGAAGGCGGAGACTTCCGATGCCAAGGTGGCCTCTCCGGCCCCTGGCCAGGCACATCCACCAGGGGAAGGAGGTGTGATGGGAGAAGAGGAGTCCTCCTCGCCTGACGTCATCCCATACATCCTGCTAGCCGTAACGGGAAAAGTCCAACCCAGTACCACAGAGCTGCTTGAAGGAAGCAGCCTGCCTCCGCTGGAGGAGGTATGACTTGCACAAAGAAGTATACCGCCACTAATAGTTTTTCACATGTTTTCTACGTTTTGAAATATTTAAATGTAATTTTGTAATGGCAGTACAAGGGGTTCGGATCTGGTTGAAACCTTGCCAAAATTTCGAGGCTTACCTCATAGATATGTCATAGACAACTGGCATCACAGATGGCTGAAGTCACATGAAGATCTATAGATCCACATTGTAGCCATGCTGCTCCCACGTGGATCCTGAGATCCACATGATTCGATTTGTGTTAGTTACAAGTGGATAGCCGACAAAACCTTCTCTCCTCCATGTTAGTGTGCAGTGATCTCTGCCCATGTCTATGTTGTCCTCTCTTTGCTCTCCTCAGGTGTTGGATGCTTTGGGTTTGGGTCCCAGTGGCCCCCCCATCCCTCCTCCCACAACCTTCTCCATTGTTCCTCTTCCCGAGGAGAGGGCGGCGCCTCGTGGTCAGCTGACCTGCGACCGCCTGACCTTCCTGGTCCCCTCAAGCTCTGATGAGTTTGGGGACGACAAGACGTGCGCAGAGGCCAATACGGATACACTTGCACCACCCACAAAGGTGTGTTTGTGTACCCGCACGCAAACACTCACACATTGACAAAATGCGCAAAGCATTTTTTGTAATGAGAGTGGTTTGTGTGTGGATGCATAATGTGTGTGCATTGCGTCTGTGTGTGTGTGTGTGTGTGTGTGTGTGTGTGTGTGTGTGTGTGTGTGTGTGTGTGTGTGTGTGTGTGTGTGTGTGTGTGTTCTACAGGAGGAGGTGAGGGTGACCCCTTCTAAAGGTCGTGGGAAGAAGACAGCCGCAGGAGCAAAAGACAAAGATGACAAGGACAAGAAAGACAGAGACAGTCAGAGGGACAAGAGACGGATGTCGGCCAAGAGAGGAGGGAGGAGCGCGGACCCCTCTCCTACACTGTCCTCCGTCTCCGCTCTGTCTGACCACACTGATCCAGCACGCCGCCCCGGAGACTCATATGAAGCTAGGCATGAACACACACACACACACACACACACACACACACACACAAACACACACACACACACACACTGCATGTGCTGCATTCTCCATCAATTGTTTCTACCACGTTTTCTTGCCCTTACATCCTTTGTTGTGTTATTATGTATTGTGTTAATCCATTTAGACCGGGAACCCCTATACATAACTATACCTTTCAATCCGGGGACCACTTTTGGGGGTTGTTGTTGCTATGTACAGTATATTTTGAGAATAAATATTTGAAGTTTTTTTTTGAATCTGCCTCAGGTCAGAATCAGGTCTAAATGGGTTGATTGATTGATTGATTGATGTAGTTTATTTAGTAAGACATGAGAACAGTACATGACAGTACATAACAGTACATGGAAGTACAAATTCACAATACAAGGTCTACTAAACTGGAACTCTCATTAAGCACGCAGCTTGTTTAAGATGAGAACCCCATGCACACAAATCATGTCAACCAATCATGTACAAATAATAAATACATTTATTGAAACACTCTTTATGATGGAAGAAACCATAACTTAAAAAAAACTAATTTATGGTTCTTTTTAAGTTATGGTTTCTTATATAGGGCTATGCACATGTGTCATGTGACACTGGCCAATCACAGTCCTGAATAGACTGTGATTGGCCAATCACGGTGCAGGGTTAGGCCAATACATTTTTGGCCAATCACAGCGCAGGATTTGTTGTACAAATATCCAAACCTCACTTATAGGGGCGGTTTCACCGCCCAAAAATATATATATACAAAAGAGGGAAATGAAGGAGGGGGGGGGGGGGGGGTGGGGGGGGTAGGTTAAGACTTAGACAGGGGCCATTTTCGAATTGCAGCCTCCTGAAGGTGTATCTTTAGGGCAGTTTTGAAAGTGAGTAGGGTTTTACACTCCTTTACTCCTTTTGGTAGGGCATTCCACATTTTTGATGAATAGCATGAGAACGAGTTCATTCCCTTAGTTGAGCCAAATCTGGGTTGAACATGATTTGTGGAGCTGCCTCTGGTGTTATGATCATGGACTTCATTAACATTTTGGAAGTATTTTGACAAATACAGGGGGATCCCAATGTTGTGGTGTAACTTGAAGACCAGGCCCATAGCAAGTTGCTGTACTCTGTCCTCAACCCTAAGCCATCCAATCCTAGCAAAATGAGCAGGGGTTAGATGGGTTTTGTGATTGAGGCCAAGAAGTAGTCTTACAAGTTTGTTTTGGGATGTTTGGAGCCTTGTTTTTAAGGCCTTGGAGGTGTTGTGATACCATGAAGTGCATGCATAATCATAATGACCTTGAATGAGGGCCCCTGCAAGAATCTTCAGAGTATTCTTACTGACTAGACGATCAATCCTCCACAAATAGCGTGTTGTTTGGTTGACATTTTTGATAACTTTTTCGGCGTTTTTGTTACCAGAGAGGTTTGCCTCCAAGATGGAGCCCAGGTAGGTAATTTCATCCTTTCTTTTGATGACATCATCACCCACTTTGATCGTGAAACTCTCTGCCTTGCTAAGGTTAGGACTGGACCCAAAGAGGATGGATTCAGTTTTACCCAGGTGTAATGAAAGTTTGTTGTCAGAGAGCCAGATGCAGATCTTGTTGAGTTCGGAGCTGAGAGTTTTCTCTACCTGCAGCCTGTCCCTGTTCGAGACTAGCAGGGCCGAGTCATCTGCGAACAGGAACAGTTTGCAGTCGCAGGCTGATGACATATCATTCACATATATCAGGAACAGTAAAGGTCCTAGTATACTTCCTTGAGGGACACCACAAGTCACAGGGAGGGGGGGGGGACTGGGTGCCGTTTACTTCCACCACTTGCTCCCTCCCTTCCAGGTAGGATCTCATCCAGTTCACTGACGTATCATCAAAACCTATTGCTTTGAGCTTATTGATCATAATTGGGTGATTAACGGTGTCAAAGGCCTTCTGGAGGTCCAGCATGACCATGCCGCAATATCTGCCCTTGTCGACATCTTGTTTGATAGAGTCGTTCAAATAGAGAAGGCATGTGTCAGTGGAGTGGTTTGTTCTGAAACCAGATTGGAATTTGTAGATTAGATTTTTCTCGGCAAGATACTTATCGACCTGTTCATAGACTATTTTTTCCATGACTTTCGAGATGGAGCTAAGAATAGAAATAGGGCGGTAGTTGCCAGGGTCTAATTTGTTTCCTTTTTTGTACAGAGGGGTCACCCTTGCTTTTTTGAAATCGTTAGGGACCCGTCCCTGTATGATGGAGAGGTTTATTATGTGGGTAATGATTGGAGCAATGGAGGCGGCTGAGTCTTTTAGAAATTTGGCGGGGATATTGTCGAGGCCTGTGGCTCTGTGTTGATGAAGAGCACTCAATTTTTTAAACACCTCTTCTGTTTTCACAGGGGAGAGTTTAAAATCATCTTTGCGTACACCCTGTTTTTCGTAAAATGAGTCAACATACTCTTCACCATAGCACCCAGAGTGAGGGGGTAGTTTTTCAACCAAATCTGAGGTTATGGTCGTGAAGAATATGTTGAGGATTTTACTCACTTCATGTTTGGATGTGATGAGTGTCATTCACCTTGAGGCTTATGTTTGTAAACCTGGTTTTCAATTTCTTGCTGCAGCCTAGTAGGTTGTTGAATAGCTTCCAAAGCTCTCGTGGTTTGCTTTGATTTTCCTCAATTTTGTCATCGAGGAAGCTTTTCTCTGCTAATAGGAGCATGCCATTAACCTTGTTTCTTAGCTTGTTTTTTTCTTTTTCAAGTTTAGCTACGTGGGATTCGAGACCTTTGTTAAAACATTTGGCGAGTTTGATCCTACCTTTATGAAACTCAGAACACTTTTTGTTTCTGACTTTCATGGCAGTAAGGATGTCCGAATTCATCCATGGTACCGAGCGGGTTTTTACCCTGATGGTTTTCATGGGAGCCACACTGTCCAAAATTTGAATGAATTTGGTTTTGAAACCAAGCCAAGATTTGTCTACCTGTGTGCTGTTTAGTACGTCGGACCAGTCCAGTTCCTCTAGCCTTTGATCTAAGTCCTCACTCTTATAGTTTTTGAGGTCTCTGATCGTGACTGATTTGTGGGTTGATAAAAACTGTTGACAAAAACAGCATCTTCCAAGGTTTTTAGCCCCAGCTAGTGGTGTCGCTCTAAGGAAGGCACTGTTGGTCTGTTCATCCATTCGTTTAACACAACAAAATAAATCAAAAACTACAGGCTGGATAGCCATGGAATTTGCTGTGCACCTTCATGCTCACCAGAGGATGAACTATTGATTTTTGTGACCACCACAGCCTTTCCTCTAGCATCACCCTTAGCTCTGAATTTCCACTTGCACACAAGATATCTCTAAATCTGACCGTAAGATTGCCATGAAACTTTCTGAGCACATTCATGTTCCCCAGAGGATGAACCCTAACATTTGAGTGACCCCATGACCTCTCCTTCAGGCCAAAACACTGCACACAAGATATGTCATCATTTATTTGATTGTAGATCGCAGGATGAGCCCTATTGATTTTGTTGACCCCATGGCCTTTCCTCTAGTGCCACTTGTTGGCGAAAATTTCCACTGACTTGCTTGTTGCTTCTAAATTATGGTATTTTGGAGCAGCACAGCCTCGAGGCACAGCTACTGTGGCTTTTCTTTACTTTTTTTTTTTTTACGGAACAGGGAAATCAGGATTATATCTTTCGTGCTTTTCTTTCTGTATGTGCTTATGTTTGTGTGTTCATATGTACTCGTGTGTGCTTGTGTGTGTACAGACTGACGATGTTCCGCTGGACAGTACCGGCCAATGGAGAAGTCACACTGAAGCTCTGGTTCCACTCCGACATCCCAGGGACGTTCGAAGAGACCCTCAATTTTGAGCTTGTGGGCACCAGGAGACATTACCAGCTGTTCTGCAGAGGAGTGTGCCACTTCCCCTCCGTCAGCAGGGACTACAAGTCAGTTAACCACTTAAACCCTTATAATGTGTTTCTTTTGCTTATTGTTTTATGTAAAGCACATTGAACTGCTTTTTTGTTGAAATGTGCAATTCAAATACACTTGCCTTGCCTTACCTGGTCTTGCCTATATACTTATTTGACTGGGGTCCCCTAGGGGTCTGTTTAGCCCGCTCCTTTTTTCCCTCTACCCCAAATCTCATCAACAATAGCCGATCTATAAGCTCACAAGGCATTGCAAGGCGACACGTTGTAAGCTTGTAGGTCGGCTATTTTCGCTGAATGTTCGCCTATTATGACATGCCCAGCATAAGGACGCTAGGGTTCATGAATGGTTAATATCGGCCACTATTAACCTATTTTATGTGTCGCTTTTTCTTTCTTTTGTTTAACCTTGCAAGTCGAGGAAAAAGAGGTTTAGGGGAGGATAGTATCAGATTTAGTCGAATTTTGTCTGTATTCCTAAGTGATCCAGAGTACTACTACAGTATCTGTTCCCTGTGTGTGTGTTGTCTCAGGACTCTGTTTGCCTTGAATAAGAGGGTGTCTCATGTGGACGAAGGGCTCCAGAAGGCATATGTTATAAACACAGGCGTGTTTGAGTTTGGACCGCTGCTCTGCGGCAAGACCAGAGACGGGTGAGATAAAGAAAAGATGACTTTTTTGTTGTGTTTTGTTTACCATTATCTCATTTTGTTGGGCATCTCTGAACCTGTGTGTGTGTGTGTGTGTGTGTGTGTGTGTGTGTGTGTGTGTGTGTGTGTGTGTGTGTGTCTGTGCAGGTACAAGGAGAAGAAGTACCCAGAGAACATGGCGAGGCTGGTGATCCACAACAGCTCGGCTCTCGAGGCGGAGGTCCATTTCTGCTTCCAGCATGACACCAAGGCGGCCACCTACCTCCTAGACCCCCCGACCATGACCCTTCAACCCGATGACAAGCAGGTAGAAGGGTGGAAGAGAACCCAAATTTGCCTACTTTCTATTAATTATTACGTAGCTTGTGAGCTAGTTTAGGCAGATACACTCAACATGGTTGCACGCACGTGCACTACTGGGCAATGTACAGTATATGTGACCTAACACTGGGCTATGTTCTGCTTGTCTCCCACCAGGAGTTGACTGTGTGGGCGTACCCTACCAGCGTTGGGCAGATCGAGGACACTCTGGTGTGCTGTATCAAGGACAACCCGGAGCCTGTCACCATCCACCTCTCCTGCTGGGGGGTCCGTCCAGAGCTGGAGCTGGACCGCAAGCAGCTGCACTTTGACAGGATTCTGCTGCACAGGTATCAGAGGGCAGCACACAACCTTACACAGTAAAATCCTGTGTATTAATTTAACTCAGAGAGTGTATGAATGGAGCCAAACACACCCTTTACACATTAGTGACTCGGAGAGTGTGCAAATGGAAGCAAATGGACCTGTAAGTGCCCATTTTTGCACTCTCAGGGTTAAATTAACTCTTGACGATTGTACTGTGTAGGTTGGGATACGTAACGGAATCCTTGAAGGAAGTGAGGTGCACTCCCTAGTGTCTTAGTATCCTCATTTTCTCCTGTCTTCCCTTCCCTCCCTCTGCCCATGAACTCTTCTCTGAAAACTCACTGTCATGCTTCCCTCCTCTACCCCCCTTTCCTACCCTTACCCTCTCCAAACACTCTTCCCCTCTCTTTTCTGCTTCACCCCCCCCCCCACCCACCCACCCACCCACCCCAACTGTCGTCCTCCTCTAGGGAGGACAGCCGCAGTGTGACGCTGCGTAACAAGACCTCTCTGCCAGCGGCCTGGAGGCTGAGCGGTTTGGAGGAGCTGGGTGGCGAGTTCAGCGTGTCCCAGGAGCGTGGCGTCATCGCGCCCAACTCCTCCTTCTGCCTGACGTTCTACCTCAGAGCCGTGAAGCCCATCAACATCAAGCGCACCGTACGCCTGGAGGTAATGGGGAAGCAGCATATGCATCGGGGGCTGTAGAAACTCACACTTTGGATGTCACGGGTGAACAGGAAAGTCTGTAGAGTGCAGAGACCCAGTGCAACGCTGTAGTTTGCTGCATAAAAATGTAGTTAACTAACGTTTCAGCTGAAGTGTTATGTCTAGTCCCGGATTTTTTTATTTTTATTAAACTGTTTTAAGACGATTTTTACTTTTAGGTATGATGGTGTTGCGTGCCGAAAATAGCCGATCTACAAGCTAATTAAGTAATTGCTTAATTTTCTACTGGACTGTAGTACCGGTAGATGCTTTAATTTCAATCTCAAGACAGTTTAACAGTACATGGGCATAATAGGATGTAAGGCATTTGTTTAAATTTAATAAGACTAAAAGTTGATACAAATAGGTCATTTCAACATTTGTGTGTGTGCGTGTGCATATTGTGTCTCAGGTGTCAGATATGGAGAACATTCTTGGGATTGTGCACACTGAGAACATGCTCATCATTGCTGAAGCGTACGATGTAGCTCTGGACATTGCCTTTCCTAAAGGTACTTATGGTGATCTCTTGTTCAGTGCAGGTTTGTATGCTGGGGGTAACATATTTGGGCTGGGCTAGATTTTAAATTAAGAAGTTGAGTTGGGCTTTATGCCAGTGGTGACACACACACACACACACACACACACACACACACACACACACACACACACACACACACACACACCACATTCAATTTTGTACTGTATCTATGTTTTAAATAAATCTAAGGAAGTACGGGTAATATTTAGAGCTGCATGTCATTCCTCCTGACCCAGGAGCGAATGGTGGCCTGGACTTTGGAACTATCAAGGTGTCTGAAGAGGTGAAGCGGTTTGTCAACTTGAAGAACAAAGGAAAATATGAAATAGCTTACAAGTGAGTTGGAACAGTCAGGTCAACTGCTGAATTGCAGCACCAATAACATGCATGTATCCACAAAGTGAATAAGCTTAAATTAAACATTCTGTACACATTTATGAGATGTTAGAGATAGCTGGATCCACCCATAGACAATCCTACAGTATGCCCAATTTCGGTCCCGGTTTTACTCTATATTTTGTTCACAAGATTCACTTTAGAGCGGACAGACCTGTCTCAGCAACGCTTGGCCTCCATCTTCACCATTTCCCCCCATCATGGCACCCTGCTGCCCACAGAGAGGTCCACAGCAGTGCAAGTTCTCTTCAAGCACAACAAGGAAGTCTCACTCAAAGATCAGCCTGTTCTGCGTTGCCAGGTTTGAACTTGCTGATGGTTGATGGTTTAATCAGGGAGCAGGGCATTCATGCATCATTACATTTGGCATTGAATCTGTATCCATTACCAGTCCAAAACATTGGCTCTAGTGACTAGAGTATAAATAAACTAGAGCATGTGTGTATTCAAAACATTTTCTTACAGCTATGATTAAATGGGCAATTCAGTAACACATTTTCCTTTGTATCCATCTGAAAATGTTAAAGGTACTGTATAGGGAAACAGATGAGGGACAACTTAAAGGGATAGTTCACCCCCAAAATGACTTTTTTTCTATCGATTACACATGCCATGGAGACTTGAATTCATGGAGATTTTTTTGTTTTTGTTGCATTTCTAAGCCAATAATTTGATAACGGGATCAGTATACATGCTTGCATCTTGTAGCACAGTTAATCCCATGCCTGTGCTACTGTCTGAGCTTCTGTCCAAACTTTCACTTCTGCAGGTGATCGATCCAAGCATTGGGGACAAAGGAGAGACCATAGCCATTATTCCAGTCAAGGTTTCCATCCAGTCAGTCTTCTCCAGGTCAGCCCATGTTGTTGTGGGGATCAATATCATATGGCATGACTGACATCGGTTTGAGTAGTATTCTGCCTGTGTAGATTGTTATGTGTAATGTGTCCCACATTCAAATGACAAAGATTTGTATAGATGATGAATAATTGTCATTCAAATGTTTGATTTGAATCCATGTGTCTTTGTGTCTCAATCAATCAACGCAAAGATTTATTCTTTTGTTTTCAAATGTATCATCGTTTATGATTTAAAATTATCATCTCATAACCTGCACTAGTCTGTGTGTGAAAGTAGACTAAATGGCCAATAATGGGAGTACTCTACTATATCTGCCTCTTAGGTACAAGATCACACCCACAAGTGGCATCAGCTTTGGTCCACTGGTCTATGGCTGCAGGAGGACACAGACTTTTACCATTGAGAACACAGGAGAGTTTGAAACCCGCTTCAGCATCTGCCGCTTGATCAAGCACATGCCTGGACCACCTGGGAGGCCAGGGTAGGGGACCTTTACTTGTATACAATACAGTCCACACACATTCATCAGGGCTGATGCTTTCCCATAATGTGAGTTAGATCAAATCACTATCAACCTTTGTAAACAAATCATAGATATCGTACCAGACTTTAATGTCATTGTTGCCCTACAAATTCAACATTTATAAACATTATACTTTAAACATTATACATACCTTTATGGAACTCATAAAAGTATCATGATCAGATTTCTGCAGATAATGTTTGATAATGATACTTGACTAATAGAGGCTTTTACGATGTACTGTATAAAATTGAAATGAATTCGAAGCCACTGAAAATGCTCCCTGACGAAATGGGATCCTATTGAGTGAAGTTGTACGACTAGGACTCAGAATATTTCGCTATCAAGCTCAATTCAATCCCCAGGCTGTCATTTTTAAGGTATTTACAAAGTAAAGGTGTCAAAACAATAATATGTATTACTTACTTATTACTAACTAACAACACCTTGCTCCTTGGTCCTTGTCTGTCTCAGAGGTTTAGGTCCAGTAAAGCGAGTGCCTCGTGAGAGCCATTCAGCCAAACTTCCTGCTGCCAGTAGGCGCATGGAGTCCACTCAGAAAGACACAGGTGTCACGCAGGTGAGAGGCTTATTGAGGCTTCATGTGCGAAAACATTGCGAGGACAAAGACAACTGGAAAGGAACACTCAGCGGAGGGCATATCTCCGCCAGGCCAGGTTGTCTACCCAGCATTAGGGCCAGAGGCAGCTGCGGGGGGATATAGGCTAGCGTTTCTACAACGTACTGTTCAACTTTTCCCATTTGTGGTGCTCCACTGGTCAGAAGTGAAAGCTACTTTGGAGATGCACTGTATAGAGGTTCCTCAACATGTGATTACAATTTGAGGTTGATTGGATGTTGCTTCATGATCTATGTCGTCAGTTTTTTTGTTGTTGAAAAAATTACAAAAAAAAGTACCTCCCACACATTTTGGATTATCAAAATCCCAACGGCAAACAGTTTAGAATCAAAAAGCTGTTTGACAGCCACATAATTCCTGAGATCATGTGTATACCTAATTTGGTGAAGATTGCTAAAAATAAACAAGCTGGGATTTGTCGCATTTGTGGCACCCCCACGTGTGTAAATGAAACCTCAATATGTGATCATTCAGCCGACTGGTGAAAAGTTTGGCGTTAATCGGTCAAGCGGTTTGCGAGATAAGGACACACACACACATACTTTACCTTTTCCTGGCATTTACATTGTTCTGCCTCACCTCCTCTGCCCTCATCCACCTTCTCCAGATTCGCCTCACTGTGGGCGTGTTCACAGTGTCCCCCTGTGCAGGGACCCTGCTGCCGGGGGCGCACCAGGTGGTGACTGTGGACTGTGGAGCGGAGCAGGTGGGCAACTGGAGCGAGTGTCTGTCTGTGGACATCAGTGACCGTGACCCCTCGGACCAGCCAGGGGGCATCCCTTACAGACTGGTGGCTGAAGTCTGTGTGCCAGGTGGGTGTGGTGCTATACTGTATGACAGTGATTCTCAACCTGTGGGCTGAGGCCCACTAGTGGGCTGCGAGGGTATTGCAAGCGGGCTCCCAAATAATTGGCAAGGATTTTAAGGATAGTATAACATTGATATTCTAAAAAAAAATTCTCCCATATACTGTACACTTGCAATGTACTGCACATCTACAGTAGTTACAGTATTATATCTGAATCTTCCATCTTGATAACTCCAAAACCCCAACATTTTATGGCATTTAGAAGTGGGAGACATACCTAAACTACTCTTTCTGTCCAACTCTCTCTCTCTCTCTCTCTCTCTCTCTCTCTCTCTCTCTCTCTCTCTCTCTCTCTCTCTCTCTCTCTCTCTCTCTCTCTCTCTCTGTCTGTCTGCTTCTTCAGAGATCGGGGGAGACTTTGGCTCTATCTTTGAGGAACATCGTCTGTGCCGTAGTAGCAGCCTGCTGTCCTCAGAGGAGTTTCGCGATGCCGAAGGTATCTATGTCTTGGACGACAACAAGTTCATCTTCAACAATGTGCTGGTTGGGCGCTCGGCCCAGGCCCGCTTCAAACTCACCAACAATGGCAAGGTGTCCTGCCTGCTCAGCCTCACCATCAAGCCTGTCAGCACGAAGGTAGGGCAAGGGGGATCGTAAGCCTGATTTGTAGATGGTTGCGCATCGTGTCTCGCACCGAAAATAGAACATCTACAAGCTCGAGCTGGTAGAACAGCTATTTTCGGTGTGAGACACCAGCGTGAAACTAAGTACAAATCATTCATTAGAGATGGAGAGTTTTGTGAGATATATTATCGAATGCAGTCACACATGTTTTGCTTCAGGGCTATCCTGCCGGTGGGTGTCGTGTGGATTTTAGGTAGCAGCTTTGTAAAGCAGTCTGTTCTTCTCTACAGCTGTCCCGCAGTCTGGAAGTGTTTGATATGTCTCCTGCAAGACTGTGCATTCCTAGCCAATCACACGCCTTTGCAGTGGTCACCTTCACACCCCAGACCATGCAGCTCTACCACACTGTGTTTGAGGCCACACTGGAGGGCGCCACCAGGTATATTTCATTTGTGTGTGTGTGTGTGTGTGTGTGTGTGTGTGTGTGTGTGTGTGTGTGTGTGTGTGTGTGTGTGTGTGTGTGTGTGTGTGTGTGTGTGTGTGTGTGTGTGTGTGTGTGTGTGTGTGTGTGTGTGTGTGTGTGTGTGTGTGTGTGTGTGTGCACTTGTGTGTGCACGTGTGTGTGCAAATGTGTGTGCACGTGTGCGTGTATGTGCATGCATGCGTGTGTTTCACTTTCAGGTTACCACATGTTTAATTATTTCAGTAGTGCTATGTTAGTGTTGTCCCTCTCTCTGTATCTCTCTTTCTCTCTCTCTCTGACTTCTGTCCCTCTGCTATCCTCTCTTTGAACCAGTACGCTGCCTATGGTGAAGAACAGGACATTGGCCTTTGACTTGATAGGAGAGGGCAACCTACCCAGTGTGTGTGTGGTGCGTCCAGCCCTGAGGAACGGCCAGGGAGACCACATCCTGCAGTTCGGAAGGATGCTCGTCGGGAGCAGGCACGCTGTGCCCCTGGTGTTGAGAAATGACAGCAATGTACCAGCTCAGGTCAATGTCACATTAGATATTTTGTTGTCTCGGGTGAATGCAGACCTTTCATGAGGAACCACTGGAATGAAGAATTCAAAAATGTTCTTGTTTTTGTGTTATGTAGGTCCAGGTGGACATGCTGGATAAACAAGGAGTTTTCACCCTGAAGGCTGCTCTGGGTAACTCCTGTAGCTCTATCCACACCACACAGTTAAAGGACACCACTGACTCAGGTACAGCCTTATTGCACTGAACAAGGTTCACCGAAGCTACATCTCAAAACTTAAATAAGAAGGGAGAAACTCCAATATCTACTGCAATATATCCCCACCACGCATTATGTTGACCAAGTACCATCAAACTCTGCGTCCTCTCTGGACTGCAGTCCAGTCATAAAAGAGATTAATGAAAAATATCGATGACTGCACTGTAAACATTTGCTTCCAACTTTGTTGAAAAAGTAATTGGTCCGACATGAAAACTTTCACTGCACAATGACATCCACATCCACAGTTCATACTCCCATGCGGTTCAATGATTTCTCAATATCTTCTTTACTACGTTTCCCAGAGCCTAGAAAATAGTATAGTGTTTTTCAAAGGAAACATTCCTGGGGACTAAAAGTCCTGTCATTGACTGTGATCAGTTTTTCTGTCTTCATATTTGCACAAACAGTCACTGAAACACGCACGCATACACGCACGCACGCACGCACGCACGCACGCACGCACGCACGCACGCACGCACGCACGCACGCACGCACGCACGCACGCACGCACGCACGCACGCACGCACGCACGCACGCACGCACGCACGCACGCACGCACGCACGCACGCACGCACGCACGCACGCACGCGCACACACACACACACACACACACACACACACACACATACACACACACACACACACACACACACACACACACACACACACACACACAAACAGAAGACATTTTTCACATACTTCGATCCTGTCCACTGTCCCCAGTGGTTTAAGTAACTAAGTACTCAACTTCTACCCCACTATATCGCAAGTATTGTACTTTTACTGCACTACAATTATTTGAAAACTTTAGTTACTAATTACTTTGTAGATTTTGATTATAATTACAAAACATACACTAACTAACCACTTCAGCCCTATATACATTTCGGAAAATAGCCAATCTACAAGCTCACAATGCGTCGCAATGCGACGCATTGTGAGCTTATAGGTCTGCTATTTTCAACTTGTGAAATGAGACATTCTGCACAATGAGTACTTTGCTTGTACTTGTACTTTAGGTACATTTTGATACCAATACTTTTGTACTTTTACTCAAGTACATTTGGAATTCTGGACTTTTTACATGTAACAGAGTATTTCTGCATTGCAGTATTGATACTTTTGCTCAAGTAAAAAAAGTGAGTAATTTTCCCACCACTGACTGTCCCCCTCATAATGTGCTCTTTGGTGACACCTCTCTCTCCACGGCCCTCAGAACGTCAGCTGGTGCACGGTGCGTCGTTCGGGCTGAGCGTGGGCCAGCAGCTGGGGTTCGAGGTGGGCTTCTGCTCCGACCGGCCCCTCAGGGCCACGCTGAAGATGACCGTGCAGGTGAAGGACAATCAGTACAACAGCACAGTCGTACTGGTATCTGCAGAGGCCTACCAGGACATCATCTCTCTGGACAACATCAGTGGAGCTTCAGAGGAGGAGGAGGTGGAGGAGCAGGGCGAAGAGGGTAGGAAGGCAGGGGCAGGAGAGGGTGCAGTAGGAGGAGGGGGGGGGGGGTGATGGGAAGGAGAGAGAGATTGGGGAGATTGATTGGGGTCATGTTACCTCAGTTGTATCGTGTTATTTATTGGTAGAAGTTAGTCTGGGTCTGGTGGAAGTCATGTGAGGAGTGGTTCTCAAAGTGGGATCCGGAGACCCCCAGGGGTCCTTGAGGAGTTCCAGGGGGGTCTCCAGCTAAATGATGGATAGGAACCAAATGTACCCTTATGGGTCTGTAACTCTGAGAGTGTACAAATGGAACCAAATGGACCCGGGTCCATTTGGTTCCATTTGTACACTCTCAGAGTTAAATTAACATTGATAGTACAATATAAACTGCGGTCCCAGAGATAGAAATGCCATTAAATGGGGGTCCATAGCCTAATGCATGTCAAACTGGGGGTCCTTGAAATTAAAATGGTTGAGAATCACTGCTAGAGCCATAAAAATCTTCTCTTATGGGGTCCCTGGCATATCTTTTCAAATGGGGGTCCGCAAGCTAATAAGTGTAAATCTTGGGGTCCTTGACATGAAACAGTTTGAGAACCCACTGACGTAGAGCTCCAGCTCTGCAACCATGTAGTGACTTTGTGTATGTGGTTCCAGCTCCATGTTGGAGTCTTCCCTTGTGATAAAGTCATCTAAAGCAGAGGTTCTCAACCTTTTCAGGCCGTGACCCCCCAAAATAATCATATTTGAACTAGGGGACTCCCCATTCTGATAAGCTCTTGGAATGTAGGAGTGGCATAACATTTTGTTTGACTCTATACACATTTATTGTGAAAATAGCCGATCTACAAGCTCACAACGCCTTGCAAAGCGAGGCGTTTTTTGCCTCTTTCTTATATTATTTGACAATTTGGCCAATGTTTGACCAGTTTTTATAGTGTAGTTTGTTGATTTCTTGTGATGCAGTAATGGTGTTTTTTTCTTTTCTTTCTTTTTGAGGAATTAGAAAGGTCCTTAGATTTTCACTCCACTGTCATCTGGGGACCCCCACAAAATTATGTGGGGATCCCCTTGGGGGTCCCGACCCACAGGTTGATCTAAAGTAGGAAAAACTGCCAAAAAGTCCCACATTCTTTTTATTTTTGGCATTTTCGTGACTTTGGCGCTTTTGTTTATTTGTCTCTTGTATCAATTAATTATTTCTCTATTTTTCTCGCTGCTATACAATTTTTTGCTACTATAATGACTAGTCAAGCTTGCTATAGCCTGTAAGCCGGTTTATTTCTCCTGTGCAGGTGCTAATGCATCAGTGCTGAATTTCGCCGATTGCCAAGTGGGACGGCGCCACCAGGAGAACTTCACCATGACCAACCACAGCAGCAGCCAGGTGCTGAGGTTTGAATGGCCTGCAGCTGGACCTCACATCTCCTTCTCTCCACAGGTAGAGGCAGTGCTGGAAAGTAACTAAGTACATTTACTCAAGTACTGTACTTGAGTACAATTTTGAGGTATTTTAATTTTACTGGAGTATTTCCAGTTTTCAGTACTTTTACTTCTACTCCACTACATCTCAGAGGCAAATATCGTACTTTTACTCCACTACAATTATTTCAAAACTTTAGTTACGAGTTACTTTGTTGATTTTGATTATTACAAAACATACATTAACCACTTTTTATTTATTTGAAAATAGATGATCTGCTATTTTCAAAAGATTTTAATACATTTTATACATTTGAAAACTAGTGAATTCTGCATATTGAGTACTTTTACTTTTGGTCCCTTAAGTATATTTTGATGCCAATACTTTTGTGCTTTTTCTCAAGTACATTTTGAATAACGGACTTTCACTTGTAACAATTCTACATTGCAGTATTGATACTTTAAAAAAAAGAGTTAGAGTACTTTTTCCACCACTGGGTAGAGGATTGGTCAGAAGCAGCGCTGTGACCAACGCTCAAGTCTGGTCTTGACAAGCGTGGTCTGGAGCCTTCGAATTAAATGTCTTCCTCTTGCCTTAGATTGTTTTATTTTGCTAATGTATTTTTGATCCTATGTGATTGTTAAATCTGCATTTTAATGATGAATTATGAGCTCATCAGCTCAATTAAATCATGATTTCTCACTTCCTTACTGTATACCTTGCTGAAAAAACAAGGAAGGGTCATTTCATTGTATCAGGCTTGTACATCTCTTCTGCATTTATTTTTTTATTTTTTATATTATCGACACAAATCCTTTCTTCTCCTGCAGGTGGGACACCTCCATGCTGGCTGCTCAAAGGAAGTGAATGTCACCTTTTCCTCCTGTCAGCCGGTGACGTTGGCAAGCCAGCCAATGAGGTGTAAGCTATGTGAGGTGGAGTTTGAGCAGCCGATGGAGCATGTGGCCGACTGGGACGACCGGCAGAGGACGGTCCGATGGGTGACTGCCTCCAAACAGGCTGTCGGAGCCCCCCCACAACAACAACAACCTACTAAGAACAAGGTACTGTATACCAGTGGTGTAAAGTAACTAAGTACATTTACTCAAGTACTGTACTTAAGTACACTTTTGAGGATTTTTTACTTTACTGGAGTATTTCCCATTTTCAATACTTTTACTTCTACTCCCCTACATCTCAGAGGCAAATATTATACTTTTACTCCACTTCAATTATTTGAAAACTTTAGTTACTTTGCAGATATACATTATTATAATACACACATTACACACTTTAGCCCTATTTTATACCTAGGCTATTTGAAAATAGCCGATCTACAAGCTCACAACGCGTCGCATCGCATCAGCATAACTGATTTATTGAGCTAATAAGGAAACGTCATTGTTGGTCATATTGTGATAACAAGACAGTAAGCAAGGTGATGCACAGTGTTTTAAATTCACAACATTAGCAGTGCTGTAAAGTAACTAAGTACATTTACTCAAGTACTGTACTTATGTACAATTTTGGTATTTTTTACTTTACTTGAGTATTTCTAATTTTCAGTACTAATATTGTATGTTTACTCCACTACAATTATTTGAAAACTTTAGTTACTATTTACTTTGTAGATTTTGATTATTATTACAAGGGAGGAGGGAGAGGGAGTCCCACACACTATCTTCACTTAAAAAGGAATTTATTTATTTAAGATGCAACATTTTGGTCGCTCGGACCTTCATCAGGCATGTCTGATGAAGGTCCAAGCGACTGAAACGTTGCATCTTAAATACATAAATTCCTCCCTCTCCCTCCCCCCATTTTCTTCTATATTCAGTATTCATACTCCGACGCACCTGTCCGTTGGTAGGTGTGCAAAAGGACATATCCTCAAAGATTATTATTACAAAACATACATTAACCACTTCAGCCCTATATACATTTGAAAATAGCCGATCTACAAGCTCACAATGCTTCGCCGCATTGTGAGCTTATAGATCTGCTATAATGATTTTTATACATTTTATACATTTGAAACGGGACATTCTGCATAAGGAGTACTTTCTACTTTTGGTACTTTTAAGTACATTTTGATACCAATACTTTTGCACATTTACTCAAGTAAATTTTGAATTCCGTACTGTTACTTGTAACAGAGTATTTATACTTTTTCCACCACCGCATGTCTGTGCGTAGCTGATAAAGACGGACCCTGAGCCATCCTGCAGCGTTGTGGAGGGCTCGCAGAGGGAGCTGGAGCTGTGTGTCAATGCTGAGTGCGACTATGCCAAGTTCAGCTGTGAAACTGAATCCATCACCTTCAAAGACACCATGCTGTACCAGACCAGGCTCCACCAGTGAGTCAACTCTGCTTTATCATTATCCAGCATAACACAACTCAGAAGAACAATAGCCGAAAAGTGGCAATTTGGGGGTTCAAGCCAACAACGACTGTTTCTGTTTTGTTTTTAGTTTTTTTTAAAGCTGCAAGGGGTCTAGACCAGTGGTTCTCAAACTTTTTAATTTCAAGTTCCATTTGTACATTTTCAGAGTTACAGATCTGTAAGGGTCCATTACAGCCCCCTCAGGAACCCTGATGGTTCCTGGACACCCCTTTGAGAAACACTGGTCAGACGTTTGACAATTTCTTACAAATATTTTTGAACACCTATTTCTGACATTTTCTGACACCTCAAAGATAACTTACAAGATTTAAGATGATTGGACAGGCGCTCATTCATATCTGTGCTCGGCCATGCCCTTTTCTGGCAACACCGTCTCCTCTACTGTTAAAAAAAAAAAGTTTCTCCTCAATTAATCATTTCCACCTATTTTGGGTGATGCTTGGACAACCTGTCCTTCATTTATTTATGGCCAAATGTGTGCTAGTACCAATGCACATGTTTGGAACTGATGACTCCCTATATATAATATAAAAAATAAATGTACTCATGGTTCAACAGCATTATGAAACATAACTTTTGAGTTTTATATGATTGGATTTTATTTATTTATTTGTAGTGGTCGATTTAAACAAATATTTCAGAATATTCCAAACTAAATAAGATACCGAGAATCTGTATGTGAGTAACCTTGCAATAATGGACAGTTTGCTAGCAATTATAACTGCGGTTAGGAGGAGATGTCAAACATTTTCAAGAAATTCAAAAATATGGAAACTCTAGTAAGATGGACTTTAATAGTTCTTGAGGCAAATCTGTAGATGGAGGACCGGTAGATATCTGTAACAAGATTTGTATAAATAAGACTCACAGTCTAGGAGTTATGACTTTTCTTATTAAAGATTTTGACCTTTAATTAAACGCCCCCAATGTACACAAGTTCCAATCATTCATTGGTGAAATGTACATGTCCCTACCATTTACCATCTCATAGGAATTTGCAGAACTGCAGCAGAAGGAGAAAAATGAGCACAAAAACAATAGGATTTCAGCCCTTCGGGCATGAACCCCTAAAGAAGGCACTAATGATCGCTCATTAGAGACTTGCTACTGACACATGCACATAACAAATCATAACCATGGGGTCATTTATTTCTGTCTCGGGACTCAGCCAGAGCACATTCAGCAGCAGCTTGAGGATGTTGTCCGTGTTCCGATTTAACTGTATTTAACTTATTACATTCAGGACCTATGGTTACTACCTTCATCATTCTGTAAACCTAATCTGCTTCTCCATTGTGAAGTGCCTTTCTTATTAAAAACTATTGTGTATGCATAATAGCTTTAAAACACATTTAAATTAAAAAGCAGTCTGTTAATGTGCATTAGTGGCCTAATGGACATTCAATGTTCTCTCAGTACCATATTGTAAATTCAAATGACTGTCACGTCACCCCCATCATAGTCTCTCTTTAAAAGATCGTTAATGGCTTGAGAAGCCATTAAAAAACGGGGGGATCGTGTGTATCTCATATTTCTGTCTGCAGGCTACAGATGGTGAACCAGGGCAGTGTGAAGCTGGATTACTCTTGGCAAGTCCTCATGGACCCAAATGGCAACATCAGCTATGACCAAGGAGGTAATTGCTTTGCCATATGAAAATGATCTGTGCCGCATGTCAACTGTAATTGTACAAGGCGTATTGGCACATTAGTACAGTATATATTGGAATGTTACTTGCTGTATTGTAATATCTGATTTACTGTACAGTTAGAAGAATGGAGGTTAAAGGTCATGTCCGTAGACTTTTAAAACTGTGTGTGTGTGTGCGTGTGTGCGTGTGTGCGTGCGTGCGTGCGTGCGTGCGTGTCTGTCTTCCAGACGTGACTCCTGGCTCTCGGCCTGGCAGCAGGTCAGCAGCAGTAATGACTTGGATGCGTCCCTCCAGCGCTCTAGCCAGTGTGACGTCTCTAATGATGGGTGACCCTGAGCTGCCTCCGTTCACTGTGGAGCCCAACGTAGGAACAGTGGGGCCCGGGGCCCTTCAGACCTTCAACATCCGCTTTTCTCCTCTGGACGTGGCCATGTTCAAGGGAAGGCTGGCCTGCAGGTAACAGCAATACTAAATAGTTAGTAGTTGTAGCAGTTGTCCTAATTGTACTTGTACTGATAGTAGTACTAGTAATTAGCATCACCCATCACCCATGTCATCATCAGAAAATAATATTTAATATTTATTAACATGTGCACCATAAACATTTACAGATTAAAATAGTTAACAGTGTCACACTGGAGGCGTCAAGTGGACGCGTCAAAACCTGTTGGAGTTTTTCTTCCAGAGCATGGTTCTGTTTTGGGGCGTCAAAGCTCGGCACAGACCATCAAAACACAATGACTACCCTGTTACAACAGATTTAAGTTCAAGAGTGCTTTGCCGGGGTTCAGAGTGCGTGCGGAGGGTCAGAGAAGAGCGTAGAGCATTGCACAGGCCCATCCAGACCGAGCTACTGTATGATGCACGCTCACTCATGCTGTCTGATTCATGCATACACACACAGAACACACGTCACATACGCTACTAACAGATAAACTTGTTGTAGTTTTTAAACATAATAACTACAAGTGCCAATGACAAAATTGCTCATATATTTTAATAGGCTACCGAGTCCCAACTATCCATTACTATTATTGAGATATGTAAGCAGTATGCCATTGCATGCAGTAGAGAATAAACTAAAGCCAAGTTACCCGATCCAGCAGCAAATAACATGAATGCCACCAACAACATGCTCACAAATATTAATAGTGACTGTTCATTAAAGAGAAACTTAAGCATGCTGTAATGAATAAAGCCAAGTTACAGTACGTGATCCATTAGCAAATAAGTAATTAAAGATTTATTGTCTACCTTTATTTGGTGTGAACTGTGAAGAATGAAAACGTTATATCCCCCCAAAAATAAATATTAATTGAACTGTGAAGCCAAACTTGCATTGTAATGAGCCTCATTCGCTGTTTATTTTGCGCCGGGAGCACTGTGCATCACATTAACCAACACATTCTCACTCCCAACTAGTCAGACTTCAGAGGTGAGACAACAATTACTAATGTAATGCAGACTCGTTGAACTCCTCTCCTCTCCTCCCATTGTCAATGAAAGGAGAGAGGTTCAATTCACTAGTGAATTGAACACATTCTGAAAGTAATAATTGCCATAGAGTGTTTGACTATGAATGGATTAACCAGAGATATAAACAGTAATAAAAACTTTGTTCCCCAGCATTTCCAACCTGCAGGAGGGGGTTCAGGCTCCCTGTATGTCAGTGTGTGGACGCAGCTTGCTGCCTTACTGCCACTTCCACCTGGAGGACTCAGACTACATCAGTGGGAACCGCCGCAGCTCTGAGTTCAGGGGCCCGCTGGACCCCAACACCAGGGTCATAGAGTTCAACTCTGTTGGCCTCTCTGTACCCATGGTTAGGTATGACAACTGAAAGGTTATGGAGGCTTAACCACTTTAAAACATTAAGATAATGCCCAAATTTTGTTTTTAAAGTGAAACTTTTTGAAACATTTTGCCTATAATGATATGCCCACAATACGGATTCCAAGTTTAAAGTGGTTAATATCTCTAAAATAAGTGTACTGCTCTTTAATAATCATCACCTTTAGTTAAATGTTGGGACATGAGCAGATGAGCCCTTGTTTTTAATAAAGCAGGTAAGAAAAATAAGAAAACATATAAAAAGTTTTAAAGCAGAACATGAAAGTAAAAAATTGGACTACAGATCTCTCGATTCGATCTGGTTCTATTGTAACGTGACCACCTGTTCATTCTAGGATCTGATTTAGCTTATAATACATTATAACTGTATACTGTATGTGTGTGTGTGTGTGTGTGTGTGTGTGTGTGTGTGTGTGTGTGTGTGTGTGTGTGTGTGCGTGCGTGCGTGCGCGCGGTCTTCTGCTGATTCTTCAGGTGTTTCAGTGTGGTGAACCCCACCAATAAGCCTTACTCATTCCAGTGGAGATGTGAGGGCTCTGGGCCCTGTCCGTTCCGCTGCCTCACTCCGCACGGCTCTATCATGCCTGGGAAGAAAGTGGAGGTAAGGTTGGCTGGTCACAAACATGCTGAGGTAAAATAGGTCGAGATTTTCACAGAGCTGCAACACTGAAATATCTTGAAAATAGCCTTAATCCTGAGCCTTATTCCTTGACTGACCATTTGACGGCCAGAGGGGAATTCAGAGACTTGAACTTCAGGTTTACCGGTGTAAAAGAGTGGGTGAAATAGTCAGACAACTAAGGAAATAGTCAGACAACAGAACAACATTAAAAAAATATAAAACAAAAAATGAAATATATTATCAAATAAGGTGCACACTCAAAAAATAAAACATTATGACTTGGTAGGAATCACCTGAAAATGTGCTGAGGGGATGTTGAATCTCTCTTCTCAGATCACCTTTTCTCTCACACAGTGAAATCTCATCGCTTTAAAACGTCAGACTTTTATATAATTCTATCACTCTCAATTTATGGCCATCATGTGTGTTCCTTTGATTTATTCATGTTGTCTCATACTGTACATGTACGATCTCATCTGTTCCAATTTCATTTTTAACCACTTAAACCCTCTATACTTAGTTGACCTGAGTTGGCTCTGTAATTGGTCCGCTCTTTTCCCCTGAACACCAAATGTCTTTGCCTAAAATAGCTGATCTTCAAGCTCACAGTGTTGTGCGCTTGTAGATCATCTATTTTCAGCTAATGTTCCTCCCAGAATAGGGATGCTATGGTTTCTCATCCCATCTCAGCTATTGTCATCTGAAACACATGGAAGATAGGCCATACTGTACTGGGTCACACTCCTCTCTCTGTGTTTGCGTGCGTGCGTGCGTGCGTGCGTGCGTGCCTGCGTGCCTGCGTGCGTGTGTGTGCGTGTGTGTGCGTGCGTGTGTGTAGGTGTATCTGGAGTACATGGCGGAGCAGCTGGGTGCAGTTGAGTCTTCCTGGAGCTTCTTGATTGAAAAGCTGTCGCTCTCTGTTCCCTTCCTGTTGGTGGGGAACTGCAGGGAACCTCTGGTGTACCTGGACAGAGCACATCTGGACCTGGGAAACCTGCTTGTTGGTATGACACACACACACACACACACACACACACACACACACACACACACACACACACACACACACACACACACACACACACACACACACACACACACACACACTAGATATAGGTTACAGTATATTCATTATATACATTATATCTACAGACCAATCACAGCTCATTCCCTCAATGAGGCGTACCATTTAAATATGGCTCCCTCCTACTGTACACTGGATCTCTGCTTTTCAATTGCTGCCGCACGCTGCTGCTGTTGGCAAAGCTTGGCTCCACCACCCTAGCTTCCACCTTATATTTCATGTGTGCAAGGCTCTAAAGTTGAATTCAATGTTCTATGGCTTTAATGTTGAACTGTAATTGAAATTTGCATGACTCAAATTAATCGGATTAAAATCTTGCTATGGGCCCGCTTTTGTATAGTGTTCCCTGATTTTGCTTGGCATGCAGCTTTGAACATTTTTGTGTGTGTGTGTGTGTGTGTGTGTGCGTGTGTGTGTGCAGGCCGTAGTGCAGAGCAGACCGTCTATATAGTTAATGGAGAGCAGCAGCCCTTCCACTTCTCTGTGCTGGAGTCCTCTCTCCACTCTGAAGCCCAACTCCACAGTCTGCTGCTGGCGCCCATGTCTGGTACAGTGGCTCCCAGAGGCAGGTGGGGATCCCTGGAACACACACACACAAATGCAACATTGGCTATTCTCTTTAAATATGAAGTCGAGCATAGTTCATTGAATGTACAGTACTATCAGTAGACATGTCTGAGTCTGCAAATGCTTTGTTGATACAGTACACCCATTGATAGTCTGTTTCATTGACAATATCTATGATTTAGCTCAACATCTCACCACTTACGTCCTACTTACAGTATGCTATTTGAAAAAAATTGAAACTTTTTGAAATATTTTCATGGCCAAATTAGAGATACCAGGGTTAATGTGGTTAAAGTTTTATTGAAAAGTATGTTGAGACAATGCTACTGAGTGTCATCTAACATGATCATCACTTGATATGTACATACGTTCATAATTTCTCGAGGGGGTAGAAGACTGTTCAAATGGAGTGTTACCAAAACGGGTCATACTTTGTAGACGCATGTATATGTGTTTCACAGAGCCTCACTTCCATTTTAATGCTTTATAGCACTGGTTCTCAAAGTGGGGTCCTTGAGGAGGTTTCAGGGGGTCCCAAGCAAAATGAGAAATAGCCTAAACACTTGACCCCTATTTGATTTTTTGGCTATTAGAAAATAGCTAATCTATAAGCTCACAACACGGTGTGATGCAACACGTTGTGATCATGTAGATTTTTGAAACATCTTGACATATCTTCCCTGGCACAAAATATTTACAAATTGGGGTCCGCGGCCAAATACATCAATTTGGGGGCACTTGACATGAAAATGTTTGAGAACCACTGCTTTATTATAGTGCTTTCTATGGGAACCTGAACCTGAATTTGAACGTGTTTATATCTGCAATGCAGGCTGCCATTGTCAGTGTCGTTGACGCCCAGCCAGGAGGGCAGTGTGAGCTTCAAGCTGCTGGTGAAGGCGAAGGGCAGGGCAGAGCTGCTGGCTCTCTCTGTTAAGGCCGACGGCTACACCATGAACGCCTGTGTTCAGGTGGAAAACACAGACCAAGGGCTCCGAGAGATCAGCCCCGACTGCACGCACACGCATGACTTTGGAAAGGTCAGTACACGTGAAGAAGTGTGTGTGTGCGTGCACGCGCACGCACGCACGCTACGTCACTGAGGTTACAGTGACGCAGTTGGTCCATGTCTCACCTGTGCTTGCACTGTTTCTAGGTAGAACTTTCAGACCAGTCCATCTTAACAATGCTGGTGTCCAATCTTGGGAGGTTCCATCTGGATGTGGACTTTGACCTGACAGGTCCCCGTAATCTACTGCGCCACCTAGAAGCAAAACCACACACAGCCACTGTGGAGGTGGGCAAACAGCTGCGCTGGTGCCTTTGCTTCTGCCCCCAGGGTGCATGTGATCTCCAGGACGTCAGACTCCTCATCAAGGTGAAGACCTACTGCAGTGGTTCTCAAAGTGGGGTTCGGGGATCCCCCAAGGGTCATTCAGGGGGTTCCGGGGTGTTAGTTAATATTGCATCAAAGTCATCTTTTACTTTAACACCATGTTATACTTTAGCTATTTATAAATAGCCGATCTACGAGCTCAAAACGCGTTATGAGCTTGTAGATCTGCTATTTTCACAAAAATGTGAAATATCTTGAAGAAATTTTAACAATATAACTCTTCTCTTATGGGGTCCCTGGCACAATTTATTTTCCGATGGGGGTCCGTGGCCAAATACATATCATTTTGGGGGTCCTTGACATGAAAATGTTTGAGAACTACTGACCTACTGTTTACACTTTGGTTTGACTCACGAGGGAGTTTAACCCATTTAATCCAGGAATGTCTTTTTCGGTTCGGCTCATTTTTTGGGCTATTCAAAAATAGCAAATCTACAAGCTCATAGCGCGGCACGCTATGAGCTTGTAGATCTGCTATTTTTGAATCATTGGTTCTCGTTGTGTGTCTGTATAGGTGATGCACGGCCCAGTGTTTCCTATCGCCATTGAAGGCAGGGCTGTGGCTCCGGGTCTGGGCTTCTCCTTCACTAAACACCACTTTGGCATGTGCTTCCTGCACTGCGCTGGCATGGTGCCAGTCACCAAAACACTAGTGATCAGCAACAAAGGAGAGAAGGGCACCAGGTGTGTGTGAGTGTTTGTATAATCGTTGCTGTCGGGGCAGAAACCTCTTATCTCCATATTTTAACGCTTTGTGTTTTTTCGTAAATGAATGCACCTACTTGATCATACTACGGCGTCACTCAAAAGCATCAAAAGTAGCAGATCTGCTCTTCTCAGCGCGTTTTGAGCTTGTGGATTTGCTACTTTTGCTACTTTTGAATTTAAATCCTGAAAAGTAACAGTTTTGGATAATATGAGGTTTCCACCCGACAGAGACGATGTTGGATTAATTCCCCTTCACATCATGAATTTCCACAACATAATGTTATGTATGTTATTGTATATGTCACTAAAGTAATATAAAACAGGTGTAGTTTAACTACGGAGCCCCGGCATGGCCATTGACCAAAAAAAATGAAAAAGATGTGTGGCCTCGAAATACTATTTCGTGTATGACTTTTTCTGTCAATGGCCACTCCGAGGCTCCATGCTAAACAAATAAACTTGTTAACAAAATGTATTCCACTTACCCTACTGTACATGTCCTCCAGCATCCGCTGCCAGATTCAGAACACCTCCCACTTGGAGGTGTGCTTGCAAACAGATATTGTGCCTCCTGGTGGCACAGTGGAGGTGCCAATCACCTTCTACCCTCGGCGGGCATGTCGCTACCACGACAAGCTCACATTCATCATCAACAACTGTGCCAAGCAAGTGGTGGACATTGAGGGGCAAGGCATTGAGATGAGGGTGAGGCCTCGTATTACACATAATATGCATTACCTCAGAATGTAGCATGCATGTCTGGGTCCGTTTTGGGCAATAGTGTGCAAAGTACTCAACCGACCCCAGTACTTGAGTCAAAGTATAGATACTCCTGGTCAAATATTACTGAACTACAAGTGAAAGTTGCTCAGTTAAATGTGTACTCGAGTTAAAGTAGAGGAGAAGCCTACTTGCTTTTTAAAAAAGTACACATTACAAAGTACATTTTCTGTCTTCCGCCCCAAAAATCAGAAATGTTGAAAATAATTCAGTTCATGTACAAGATCATGATGCGTTGTGAGCTTGTAGATCAGATATTTTCAGGACTTAAATAGTTAATTCATAATGTGCTTTTGTACTTATTCCTAGAAATGTAGTGAGTCACAAGTTCAATATTTGGAGCTGTAATGTAGTGTAGTGAAAGTCATAAGCTTCCAAAAACGTTTTGTGGTTCTGTAAGGCATATGGAAGAATAACAATTTTTTATCTCTGGGTGCAACCCAGTTTATTAGGATAACGCACCAGACGTGGTCATAGCGCGGCGGTAACAGAAACAACTTCATTACTATCCACCACTGGTTTTGGGTTTGGGTATCAAGTATATCTCAAACAATACTAGTCTGTCCGTCTCTCTCCTTCTCTCCCCCAGCTGGATGTGGAGGATCCCAGCCAGAGGAAGGTGAATCTGGGTGCTCTGCTCCTGGGTCACAAAGTGAAGAAGCAGGTGACCCTGGTCAACCGCAGCTCCTCAGACTTGTCTTTCTCACTGCTACTGAACATGCCCACACCCCTGGACCCCAGGGTAGGAGTGACACACACACGCACATATGCACGTACGCAGTACGCACGCATGCATGCACACATACAAGCCGGGTATCTACATAAGAAGGACCATGCTGAACATGCTAAACATTCACATGTGCTACCATTTAAGCAACTCATGTTAGGTGACTTATTTATACTCTTACCTCCCATTCAAATCACATCACATCAATTTCACAAATATAATATTGAAGGCGCTAATGTGGATCCATGTATAAGTCAGTGGTTTGGACTGTAAGGGCCTTTCCTGGCAGGGAAATCTGCTGCCAAATAAAGCCCCCCCCCTTTAACTTCGTTTTTTGGAATCAATGTGGTCAAATAATGCTGGCATCGTGTCTTTGGGGCTGTTTGGAGTTGGTGTATCTCTGCTCGTTTGGCAACGCAAGACTTTCTCTCTCACTCTCTTCCTCCCTCGCTCCAGGGGTTGTTTTACTCCAGATGCTTCAGCGCTACTGCCAACAGTATGTAAATAAATGGCCCTATGTTTAGAGTTTTGATGTACCACTAATGACTTTTCCTCTCCTCTCCTCCTATCAGGTGCTGTCATTCAACCCAACAGGGGAGTTGATCATGAAAGCGTACAGTGGGCGGTGTGTTGTTGAAATCTTGTACTCACCCCACCAGCGCATGTCTCCCTTCACAGCAGACTTGCAAGCAGACTGTTTGGGCATGTTGCGCCCCCTGCTGACTATCCATGGCTGCTGCCAGGTAGGCGGGACATAATCTATTCATTTATATGCACATAATAAATGTGCAAACAGCTGACTCTGACTCTCACAAAGTGGAATATGCCCATGAAAGTAAAACTGTGTCCAGGGGTCATCAATGTGTCCATACGCGGGCAAATGTGTCCGTGGCAAGACTTGTCCTTCTACGTGGCAAATGTTAGATCTTTTAGTTTTTTACTTAACATTATAATGTTCTTATTTTGATCATAAGACCCAATTACTGAATGTCAGTCTCCAGGTTTTCCTCAGAATATGTATGACACTGATTTACTATGACACTACTGTATGTATGACACATTAGGAGTCCACTAGGACAGTGGTTCTCAACGTTTTATTTTCAAGGACCCCATAACGCTGAGAGTGTACAAATACTGGTCCATTTGGTTCCATTTGTACACTCACAGAGTTACAGACAAGGTTTGGAAACTAAGTTACGGATATACTGTAACTAAGTAACAGTATATCGTAAAAATGTTTTCCAACACATTTTGGCAGGGTGTGGAGGTTCAGTTGGACCAGGACTACTTGGCCTTTGGGGCCGTGGCCCAACGCTGCAAGGCCAGCAAGAGAACCATCATGATGAACACTGGAGACATAGGAGCCAGGTAGGATAATCCCTTTCTTTCTTCCTATCTCTGTCTTTGTCTGTCTATCTATCTATCTATCTATCTATCTATCTATCTATCTATCTATCTATCTATCTATCTATCTATCTATCTATCTATCTATCTATCTATCTATCTATCTATCTATCTATCTATCTTTGTATGTTTACATGTATGTCCACATTACATGTTTACATGTACGGTATGTATGTTTGTTGGGAGTGCAGAATAATACACACAGTCTCGTCTGGTTGGAATATATACTGCAGACACATTACAATACACATATAGACACATTATTGCAAGGGAAATTATTATACAGTTTGTTATTTCATTAGAATTGTGTAATATACTGTATGTTACTAATTAAAATATTTGTCTGTGGTGTGTATATATATATCAGCTTCCGTTGGGATGTAGAGAGTTTCCCCCCTGAGTTTTCCATCGTGCCAAGCAAGGGCTACATCTGCCCCGGCATGGATGTTCCCTTTGACGTGACCTTTGCACCTGTGGAGCTGAGCAATGACACGAGATACGAGAACCTGCCTTGCTTCGTCGAGGGTTCCCCCACACCCATCACGCTCACCCTGACTGGCTCCTGCATCACAACCCCCGTTACTAAAGAGGTTTGTTAAACCACTAAACCCTTGGTTAAGCCCTATATTTATAAAAAAATACAAAAATAGCTGATCTACAAGCTCACAACACCTACACATCTATGAAGGTTTTCGCTATGACATGCCCAAAATATGGACGCCAGGGTTAAAGGGGTTAAAAGACAAATGCACCATGAGTTATTCAATTCCATATCTGTGGTTCACAGAGGGTTCTTCTCGCTCTAAACATCATGTGATCTGTTAATAGAGAGTTTGCCCACAGAACTGTTTAATGTGCATTTTAAGCTCCCATGCAAATTGTCCCCGTTTTCCATTACAGATTATTGTGCATTCAGTTGTTTTTAGATGCAGTACCATACCAATTATATCTGCGACAGTGCATTTCAGTTTGTCTCTGGGTGTAGTGGTGATGTGAGGAGATATGACTCAGTGAATTGCTTTTATGACATATCATAATAGGCACGTTGTGCAGCACGTTATGCAGCATGACGCATTGTGAGATCTGCTATTTTCACTGAAGGGATTTGATGTAGAGGGAAAAAGGGAGGTTGTCAAATAAAGAGCCCTGGGGGACCCAGGGTGTAAGTACAGCTGTGCGCTGTAACAAAAACAGGAAAATGCAAGATTCCTTAAGTACGCATTGAACTGCATACGGGTAGCAGACGGCAAATTGTATTTTCACAGACTCATACTGTAAGTCGTTGCTGCAACGCCTATTTAGCCAATAATATCGATCAGTGTATCATATTTCAACTTCCTGTTT
Organism: Gymnoscopelus braueri; assembly: GCF_963280865.1. Lineage (NCBI taxonomy): Eukaryota > Metazoa > Chordata > Actinopteri > Myctophiformes > Myctophidae > Gymnoscopelus > Gymnoscopelus braueri. The sequence continues at coordinate 37,419,571 of NC_137610.1, read as the reverse complement.
CTGTCGCCAGGTGCTCTCGTTCACTTGCGTGGTGCGTGGTTCTCACACCCAGACGCTGCCGCTGTCCAACCCCACCAGCCAACGCTGGAGCCTCAAACCTGTTCTTGAGGGGGAGCACTGGAGCGCTGCACCCTCTTTTGTTCTGGAGCCTTACCAGAGCAAGGCCTATGAGATCACCTACCGACCCTTGACCATGGTCATCGAAGGCAAGAAGCACCAGGTAGGGCATACCTGGCATACCAGGTAGGGCATGGACGATAGGGCATACAGCAGAGAAGGCCTTTTTCTTTTCAGTGAAAGGAACGAAAGAAAAGACCTTTTAGAACCACTGTGTCAAAAGGTTGTTTCCTTCAAAAAACACAACTACAGAAATACTGTGATAGAAAGCATAAAAGCAAGAAGGGAAAGAAGGAAGGAAGTACATTGAAGGAAATACTAATCTTTTATTGTCCATGGAGCCTTACTGCCCCAAGACCATCCTCTCTCCTCTCCTCTCCTCTCCTCTCCTCTCCTCTCCTCTCCTCTCCTCTCCTCTCCTCTCCTCTCCTCTCCTCTCCTCTCCTCTCCTCTCCTCTCCTCTCCTCTCCTCTCCTCTCCAGTGACACATAACCTTACTGAGAATAAATCCCTCAGGTGCAATAAAAAGTATTCTCATTCTGATTCCTCGAATGTGCTTCCCTTCTTCTTCCCTCTCCTTCATTCCACTCTCCTCCTTGTCTGTCCCTATCGCCATCCTTTATATCAAGCCTTAACCACACTTCTCCTCCCCTTTAGGGTTCAGTGTTCTTCTCCTTCCCTGATGGTACAGGCGTGCTGTATGCCCTGCAGGGAACATCGGACGCTCCAAGGCCTGAGGCCATTATCAGTCACGAGCTGCCTGCTAAGACACAGCACACAGAGCTGCTTGCAGTACATAACTGGCTCACCAAGCCACAGAGGTACCAGCCCTCATACAAACAAGCACTCAGACATGCACACACAAATACGCCTACAGCACATTCCCGTCCGCGTGTACTGCCAGGGAACTGGAGTGGGAAGGTCCTACCTTTTTGCTATTTACTGTAACTACAGAATATGGTGCTGAAGTGCAGCGTAATACATTTTTAAAAAGTCCAACATGTCACGTTCCGGTAAAAGTGAGAAAAGGAATGCAGGACTATATTATGACACACCTCTGGGGAGCACACTGCTCTGTAAATTCACAAATCTGTCATTCAATCCCCAGGTTTCGTGTGCTGATAGAGGTTCTGAAGCCTGAGAGGCCCGATGCTACGGTGGCCCTGAAGGGACTAGATTATATTGATGTTCCTCCCCTGGCCAAGAGGGACTACAGGTTGTCCTTCTTCACATACAAGGAGGGGATGTTCAACGCCAAGGTCTGGAGCCCTGGACACACTTTCAGTACACGCGCGCTCACGCACACACACACACACACAATATGCAACTAACTAACACATTTTGTGTACTTACCTATGGCCATCCCTGTACTACTTGACAGCACCAGAGGCTGCATACTGGCCAGCACCAGTGGCTGCATGGTCATCATGTAGTCATTATGCAGAGCTTTTCCTCATCCAGGCCTTTAATCCTCCGTTCTCCAGGTGACTTTCCGCAACGAGGTGTCCACTGAGTTCCTGTTCTACAACGTGGGCTTCAAGGCCACGTCTCCAGGAGTTCTGTCCACCGTGGAGCTGGTGACACCAGTCCGTCAGACGGTTTCAGCCAGCATTGGAGTGGAGAACCCCCTGGCCACGGCCATCTGCCTCTCTGCCGAGTGCAAATGCCTCGACATCAGTGTCCCACCTCAACGCACCGTGCCAGGACAGTCTAAGGTGGGAGAACCTTAATACTGTACCTCCATGGAGACAACAGGGGGATTTTCAGCCTGGAAAAGGCTGTGTACTGTGTATTTCTTCTTTCAAACCTACAGTATACAGATGCACGCCTGCTCATGCAAACACATGCACACACGCACAGTCAGTGGCGTCAGTTCAGTAAAAGCTAGGGTATGGCAGGGTTAACTATCTGGGCTGCGCGGCCCCGCCGTGCGGCCGAATTTTTTTTTGGGGGCCCCTTTTTGGGGGGGCCCTTTTTCGGCCGCACGGCTTGTCTGCTGCGGGGGTTGCTGTGTCAGTCTTTTTACCAACAAATGCATGCAGAGAGGTCTGCTTCCTTTTCATTTTAACTCACTGTTCACAAGTAAATAAAACAGCCTGTCTGCTATTGAAAAAACGCGCCTCTGCTGCTTGCTACAATAATGCATTGCACCTGTGTTGAACCTGGCTGGGCCTGGGAATATATACCATATATACAATATATACAATAATATACCATTTGACAAGATAGGGGAGAATAGGGGAGATACAAGCAGTTGTGAAGAATGAAATACCCTGTGAAAGCAATCATTTTGCATTGGTAGTTATTTTACTGAAATTTAATAACAGAATAATCAACGCAGATAGACAGAGACATTCATGGATTTATTTTTTATTTTAAAAAAAATATATATATATAATATATATATATATATATTTTTTTTTTTTTTTCCTGGAGCCAGGGTATGGCAGCTGCCATAGCCTGCCATACCCAATTGACGCCTCTGCGCACAGTGAAGCAAATAATACAATTCAGTTGTTGTTTTTAATAGATCAATGATATATTGGTCACTTAAAGTGAAAATAGCCAATCTTCAAGCTCACAATGAGTCGCAGTTTGTAGATTCTTTTGCCAATGACATGCCCAAAGGAGGGATGCCAGGTTGAAAGTGGTTAACAAAGTGATAAATGAAAACTATTAGTGCTTGTGACTAATAATCTCATTTTGGACAATGTTTCCACATGACAGCGAAAATCTGCTATAATAGGATTATATGTCTATGTGTACAAATTGTGGCGGGTGGATGCGTTTTAAATGTATTGCTCTCCGATCCGCAGGGAACCTTGAGTTTTGAGTACCAGCCGCTGCGGGCAGGCGAGTCTACGACACGGCTTAGCCTCCACAGCAGCGAGTTAGGTTACTTTCACTATGAGCTGCAGCTCAGAGCCCAGCCCCCACCTCCAGAGAAGGACACATACTTCAGCTGTCCTCTGGGCAGCAGCCACTCCGCCCCCATCAAGTTTATCAACTATTCCCGCGTCAGGGCCGAGTACTCCTGCAAGGTAAGGAGAATGTCAATAACATTGATGTTATGAAATATTATACAATACAAATTGCGTCTCAGCAGGTTAGGACTAGGAAAGTCAGATCAGTGTCTTCTTTTAAATCTCTTCTTCAAACACACTTACTGACAGACTTACTTATATCTAGGCTTTTCTTCTCCTTTTGCTTTCATCTTTGTTGTTTGGTTATCAACTGTTTGATCATGTCCTGTTGCCTTCTGGCAGCTGTGAAGCTGTGTAACTTTCTATTGAAAGGTGCACTGCACTATAAACAAAGTAAAAAAAAAAAAAGTGTGCTCCTAAGAGCGCAGATCTCTGCCAGGCCAGGTTACCCAGGAAGTTGTGGGATGCCCAGGACTGTGTCAGTTGTGGGATGCCCAGGACTGTGTCAGTTGTGGGATGCCCAGGACTGTGTCAGTTGTGGGATGCAGCCTTCAGGACACGAGGACGTTGCAGGGGAAATAGAGTTTGTACGACAGACAGTGCAATTGTTCATGAATGTAGTGCCTCGATGAAGTTAATAAATAATAATAATAATAATTCATTTAAAAAATACATTCTAATAATAATGAAACGATAATAATAATTCAAATCTAAAGGTAGTGGATTTTGTTAAAACATTTTTATTGTGATTTAGTGTAGCCTTTATTTATTCATTGTGTTAAATGAGAAAAGGATAATAGAAGTTAATAATGTTGATGAGAGTTTAATTGATAGGAAAATTATCTAGATAAGTCAATAAGTAAAAAGAATAATGAAATTATATTTAGACTCAAATATGACATCATTTTAAATTGTCACGTCAAAATTTTCAATTTGACCAGACTTAATTAAACATGCACAAATCATTAAGCAGAGTTGATAAATACTATCATTATAACAAAATCAACAACAATAAAAGTGTAGCTACTGCACTTGGTACTGGAGCTATTAGGCAATGCAAAAGAGTGCAGTAAAAACTTTTTTGGAGCCATGCACGGGTCAAATCTGCCATTCTGGTTTTTGGGCATAAGAATTACCTTATGAATACATGTACAATTGTGCAAAAGGTCTATTAAGCAATGATGTTTTGGTTAATCGATATCTATCTCTCTCTCTCTCTCTCTCTATCAAAGACGGATTGCTCTAACTTCATTGTGGACAAGAACATCAGTGCTTCATCAGGGTTCCAGGTGGGGTCAGAGGTCAGTGTGGAGGTGTGCTTTGAGCCCCACCAGCTGGGCGAGGTGAGGGGCCAGCTCACCCTGTCCTCAGTTGCTGGTGGTGAGTACGTCTTCCCCCTTCACGGGACCTGCGTCCCACCCAAAGCCCAGGGCCCCTTCAACATTAGGGCAGGCTCCAATGTCTCCATCCCCTTCAAGAATGTCTTCCTGCAGACCACTGTCTTCTCCTTCCAGGTAAGGGGGCCGGTGGGACTTCTGTTGCATGCAGCAAAGAGGATAATTTTCCTTCATAGAGGCCTGAAGATAGTTACATAGTTCACTTCAAAGTTACAGTACATGTTTTTGATTAAACCGCTTCCCACCCCGCTCACACAAGACCAACGCCTTCCACTGCTTCCACAAATTTAGCAAATTCCAAAATGTATTAGGTTCCTTCCCGAGCCTGTTGGTTCCTCAGCATTCATAATTCCAGGTGTCACACCTGGTGAATGGAGGTTAGCAGGTACCTATGGGAAGGACCTAAATGTAGACGACAAAGGTAAACAAAAGAGGTACGAATAGGTGGTGCAGGCAGGGGTCATATACTAGGAACTTCAGGTTGGCAGTCCATTAAAAAGGCAAATAAATCCAAATAAGGAATAGGCATCCAAAATCCAAAGAACAAAGTGAGGTCAAAAAGCATGGGAAATCATTCCGAAATCAAAGCAAACATATCCAGGCAGGGAGAAAACAAAATCCAATAACCAGGGAAAATAAAACAAGATCAAAACCAAAGAAACAAACACTACGAATGGTACTGGAAAACAATGAACACACGAGGGAAAGAATACAGACAATCTGGCAGAAAACAGATGGAATGGGCTGGTATGTGTGCAGTGTACACTCCCAATTACCATTGTGCAACTACTAAACTAGTTGCACAATGGTAATTGGGAGTGGAAGACAGCACACAAGCACAGGAACTGAAACAAGAAGACAAGGTAAGAACTACTATACAAAGAAAGACGGTACTATGAAATGAAACAGTTAACACAATAAAACATTACAGAATAAAATGAAACACAACTATATAGTCCAAGACGTTGGATGTGCGCTTCTACTCTTTGATCCTACTACACGACTAAAATGTTACTACAAAATTAAAAACAAAATAAAATGGGATACACAATAAAGCATTACTACAAAAAATATAAATAAATACAGGGGAAAATAACAGGGTGAAAATAGGTGAACTTTTACATTTACATTTACCTACCAGCTTGATCAGCTTGATCTTTCACATTCTCAGAACTGTAATGGAAATGCGCGCGCACACACACACACACACACACACACACACACACACACACACACACACACACACACACACACACACTTACAATGATAATCTTGAAATGTCATCAAAGGGCTTATGCTGCACCCACACCAACCTCCCCGCAGTTTTTATTAAGCCTGAATTGATTGATTTTTATTGAACAAGGCTTTGCTCTCTACATTTCTTAATAAGGTGTGGGGGAGTACAGATGATTCACTTAATACATTTTTACTTCTATTTATTGTATTATTTTCACATGCTCTGTGTCTTGATGTCTAAATGCTTAATGTTTTATGTAAAGCTCTTCGAATTTCCTTGGTGAAAGGTGCTATTTAAATAAACTTGCCGTGCCTTACTAACTTTAACCACTTTAAACCTGGCATCCCTATTGGGCATTCATTATAGGCCAACATTCGCATTCAGTGAAAATAGGCGAACATTCTGTGAAAATAGGTGAACATTTACCTACCAGCTTGATCAGGCATTTTTGAAGATTTTTGAATAAGCCTTAGGTTTAAATAACTCCTCTCACACATCCCTTTCTGCTTGACTTGGCTTAACTTGACTTGACCACTTAACCCATAAATACTTTGTTGCGGGGACCCCCCAGGGGTCTACACTTAGTTGGTCCCCTCCTGTTTTCTACACCAAATCCTATTTTTGCCTAATGTTCGTAGAATGTTTGCCTATTATTATGACATGCCCAGAATCGGGATGCTAGGTTTCACAGGGTTAATCAGACCTTTAATCCGGCCCCTCCTAGGTGGACAACCCATGCTTCACTGTGAAAGGTGTGGACTCCATGCGCTCCAAAAAGATCCACAACATCCTGGTATCCTTTGAGCCCCCCCCAGGCTCTTCCCGGGGTCCCTGCTTCGGTAAGCTGACCATCACCAGTCCACGCTCAGAGGGCCACGGCCAGCCCTGCTCCTGGGTCTACTACCTCAAAGGGTACAGCCCTGATTCAGGCCAGAGGGACAGGGACAACAACGTCTAGACTAGTGATTCTCAACCTTTTTCATTTGAACGACCCCCAGTTTGATATATGTATCGGACTACGGACCTGTGTTTTTTTTTACCTCTAGGTCTACTATCTACACTGTAGAATTCTCCATGTAAATTTTACTCTGAGTATACAAGTGGAACCAAATGGACCTGTAAGGATCCATTTCAATTTGTATGCTCTCTGAGTTATAGATTTGTAAGGGTCCATTTGGTTTCCTATAACTATCAGTCATTGCCTCATTTATATGGGAAGTACCTCAAGGCAGTGGTGGAAAAAGTACTACATTTCTTTACTTAAGTAAAAGTATCAATACTGCAATGTAGAAATACTCTGTTACAAATAAAAGGCCGGTAATCAAACAACAGTACAAAAGTATTGGCATCACAAGGTATCATATATATTTTAAAAAAAAACTATTTTGAAAATAGAGATCTACAAGCTCACAACGCATCGCATCGCGACACGTTGTGAGCTTGTAGATCGGCTATTTTCAAATAGCCAAAGTTTAAATAGGGCTGAAGTGGTTAATTTAAGTTTCGTAATGATAATTCAAATCTACAAAGTAACTAACGTTTTCAAATAATTGTAAAAGTACAATATTTGCCTCTGAGATGTAGTGGAGTAGAAGTAAAAGTATTGAAAATTTGAAATACTCAAGTAAAGTAAAAGCACCTCAAAATTGTACTTAAGTACAGTACTTGAGTAAATGTAATGAGTTACTTTCCACCACTGCCTCAAGGACCGTTGGGGGTCCCAGGACCCCACATTGAGAGCCACACAGACCTCAAACAGGTGCACAATCAGAAACATGTACAAAACTATACTTGCAGTGCACACAGAGAGAATACAAGCACATACACTGCAAAAGGGTTCATTTGACTCTCAAGTTACTTTTTACAACCTAGAGTTAAATGAATACTCCTGATGTTACAGTGTAGCCAACATTTTAACTTAATGCTCCTTGTCAAACTTTTCTACATTTTTGTCTGTGTGTAATTGTGTTTTATCAATTATCCAGAACCATACAGCACATGTTCAATCCAAAAAATTGTACCCAGATGTATGTAGCACTACATTAAACACATTACATAAATTGTATTTAATGTATTTTCAATGTGCTCTCGTTCATAAACGTGTCTTCATTTTGTCATGATTGAATTAATAAATGCAACTATGAAAACCAGCTCGAGCCTGTGTCATTACACTCTTATCCACATGGGGGCGTTCATGCCAAGCAGTCACCATAACATTATCCCTCAAAAATACAGTTTCACTCTCAGGTGAGGTACTGTATGGTGGTTCAGAGACGAGGAAGAGATAAAGATAGCTTAATTAACAATGCAAATCCTTATAATCTTTGACCCCTATGTCACAATCTGTCACTCCTTGTCCCCCCAGGAGTTAATTTGTCCTGGCCAACCTTCAGTTATACCTTTTATTACGGCTATTTTTATACTTGAAAATAACTGAATGTGGTGGGCTTGCTGCTCAGCTGAAAGGGCAGAGCTGGTGGAGACCATAAGTGGAGGCTCATTAACAAAGGTTAGATGCGTAGCGTCATGCATATATGTTCATAAGTGACTCTGCACCACAAACGCATGCACGAGCGAACACTCTCTCTCTCTCTCACACACACACACACACACACACACGCACACACACAAAAGCATCTCTAATGAGCAGCTCTGCTGGACTGATACAAACATCTAAGTCCAAAAGTCATCTTTTGATCATCACCTGTCAATCCTCACTTCAACTGCACAAGGGGGGCTGATATACTGCCATGCATGCATGAATGGTTGTGCTGGTAGACAGGCAATAATGTTTTGTTCTGTTGATCTTACCTTTAAATGAGGCGGAAAGTAATACAATGATTGCATGTTGAAGAAAAGACACACTCGTCTTCTTGCAAGGAAAACAATGGGAATCACAGCGCTCAGCTATCAACAACAACACCCTAAAAAGACCTTTCTGTGATACAGTTAAAGGGACATTTCACTTTAAAAAAAAACTTTTGGTCATTTTATCGTCTACTCAGGCCTTTGTGAGCCCCCCAGACAGTTTTTAAGTTGCTCGATTCAGTATTTTGATATTCATTTTATCAGACACGCCCCCTTCCTATACAAACCCATTGTAACTTCAAACTCCATTTTAACCATGTTAGATTCATCAAAAACGTATGAAGAAGATAGTGCACGCACATCCGTTAGTCCAGGTGCTTAGACAAACAAAGTATAATGAAAAAGAATAAAGTCTGCACACTGGTAGTTGCAAAAAGCTCCAGAATGTATTGCTCGTCAACGTTTCGGCCTGTTCAGGCCTTCATCAGGACATATATAGTGGAAAAGGGCATACACAGAGGTTTATATAGGTACTACTATGCAATGATAGGCTCACCCCAATAGGGCAAGTGAGGTCACATGCAGCCAACTCAATCAGGAGGTTGGCTAATACATAAAGTCAAGAATATCTGGAGATAAACAGTGTGTACCCATCCCAAGATCCAAGAATAGCAATAAACAAAAATACATTTAAAGTTTCCCAAGATTAATAAATTTAGTTATAAATATATAGAATAGGTACTCAAAAAACAAAGAACAAAGGGGGACACAGTGACATGCTGCAGCATAGGACATGAGATAGTAATGGTTTAAACAAGGTCTAAATAATAGGGGGGGATCGCCACTAAATCCCTCAACATAAGTGTCATAATAATCTCAGGGAGATAAACAAAACAACGTCAGCTCTAAGAGCGTACTCTATTACAGGTGTTCTGAAGGTGTGTGAAAACACTAATAGACAGAAGACAAGTAAAGGCTAAACGATTGTATAACGGAACAAGAGAACAACTAATGCAGGCCAAGGCTCAAGATCCCTGTAATTATCCATAAAAAACATGTCCTATACTGCTGCACCAGGAGGAAGGAAATCCTGTCACCGGCACCCTGAAGATCACAAAAAGAGAAAGGAGAAAGTAAGTCACTGCACCACAAACACATACAAATATTATAAGGCCTTCTAGGCAATGGCAGATAATTCAACATTAAGAATATTAAAAAGTAATAAGAGGTAAATACCCAGGTAAAATCAGAAGAGGGGAACCTAAAATATATAAATAGGCCTAATAGGGGGGTTTACAGAAATGGCCTGATATCAAAAGATTCATTTAGACCTCTTTTCACTGTGTCCAAAGTGGAAATCCAAAAAGCTTCCCTTTTGAGGAGTAAACAATCAATGTCTCCCCCTCTGGGTGGCAATGTGACACGCTCAATGCCTATATATTTCAATGAAGAGATGCAGTGTTGGGCTTTATGAAAATGTACTGCCACAGGATTTCTAAAATCCTTAGTTCTAATGTCACTCCTGTGTTCTGAGATCCTCGTTTTCAGGGGTCTTAATGTTTTGCCAATATAAGCAAGCCCACATACACATTTGATCGTGTTGTAGATGATATTGGGTGTAGTGCAACTGATGACGCCTCTGATCTTAAAACATTTACCTGTAACAGGGTGATTAAAAGTGTGACATTTATAAGTAAAACTGCATTGAGCGCATCTGCCGCATTTGTAATTGCCATCTGGAATGTTACTGAGAAAATGTGTGGGAGTTGCCTGACGTAAGTGTGACCTAACCAGTAGGTTCCTCAAATTTGGTGGTCTTTTATACACAATGCGGGGAGGGACTGCAAAAGACTTGCCAAGAATAGGGTCAGAGTTTAAAATGTACCAATGCCTCCTGATCAATTTTTCAAAGTGGTGACCCAGAGGAGAATATTGAACAAAACACTTGATGTGTTTTTCAGTTCTGTCTGTTCTCTCTTTGGGTTTTAAACATTCCAGTTGAGTACATCTGTTGAATTGATCTGCAGCAGGTTGAATCCATTGTACTGGATAGCCACGCTGTTTAAAACGACACTCTAGGTCTTTAGCATGTACCTGGAAAGAGTCATCATGACTACAAATCCTGCGGATTCTTTTGAATTGGCCCATGGGGATACCTTTTTTTAGGGGTGTGGGATGGTAACTGTCACCATGTAGTAGGGCATTACGATCAGTGGGCTTTCTGTACAAATTCATATTTAAAGTATTGTTTTCTTTGATGACCAGGATGTCAAGGAAATTCATACTGTTCTGATCAGAGGCTATGGTAAATTTCAAAAACTGACTGCTGTGATTAAGGAAAACATGAAAAGCTGTCAGCTCAGCAGGGGACCCAGTCCAAATCAGAAAAACATCATCAATGTAGCGCTTCCATAACTGTATATGTGACAGGAACGGATTGCAATTCGGATTCAAAATGAGATTGGCTTCAAGTAGCCCAACATAGAGGTTGGCATAATTTGGGGCCATCTTACTACCCATGGCTGTGCCACATTTTTGTAAATAAAACTCATTCTCAAACAAGAAAAAGTTTTTTGTGAGTACTACTTCAGTGAGCTATTCATCAAAAACACCCGTCCTTGGTTCTGGTGACTCATACCGCCCCCCTAATACGCGAGGGGGCCGTGTTTTTTCAATTACTTTTTTCATGTATTTTTAATATTTTTTTTAGAAAGTGAAAAAAATAAAATACAATCAAAAAATGTAATAAAATAAATGAAAAAATGTATCAGAAAAACACGGCCCCCTCACGCATTAGGAGGGCAGGGTGAGTCACCAGAACCGAGGACGGGTGTTTTTGATGAATCTATGGAGTTTGAAGTTTCAATGGGTTTGTGTAGGAAGGGGGCGTGTCTGATAAAATGAATATCAAATATCTAAATACTGAATCGAGCAACTTAAAAACTGTCTGGGGGGCTCACAAAGGCCTGAGTAGATGATAAAATGACCAAAAGTTTTTTTGAAAGTGAAATGTCCCTTTAAGATACCGTCTATGGGCTGCATAGTACACTCACTGTACTACTACTACAGCACTGTACACGCATACATTAAGCAACACACACACACACACACACACACACACACACACACACACACACACACACACACACACACACAGTGGTGTAAAGTACATTTACTCAAGTACTAGTCTGTACCTAAGTACAATTTCGAGATATTTTTACTTTACTGGAGTATTTCCAATTTTCTGTACTTTTACTACTCCACTACATCTCAGAAGCAAATATTACATTTTTACTACAACTATTTAAAAAACTACAATTATTTGAAAACTTTAGTTACAAGTTACTTTGGAGATTTTGATTATTATTACATGGGCCCGCAATGAGTGTGTTCTGTGGTGACATCTGGAGAGACAGAGGACGACCGGAGACTGGAGAGACGACGACCCAGGATGGAGAGGGTTGCCAGCCCAAACCACTTCTTCTGTGAGGAAGAACCAAAAGCTACAGGCTGCAGGAGGGTTTAATCCATCAAGGCAGAGTGAGATGTTTGTGCCCAGCAGCAACGACGCAGCGCACAGAAAAGCCCCTACTTCGGGTCAGACGGAGAGACTGGTCAGACGAGGGAGGAGCCAGGCCTGGAGCCAAACCACAGTGCCTTGCCTAGAGCCTTATAGTGTCGCGACGCAAACAGCTGCAACATCTCAACTAACCTGGCCTGGCGTTGGCCGGACTGATGGCGATGGCGTGGAATCCCGTGGATTCACTCACATCACGGCCGATCTACACCAGTGTGGGTGGATCCGCGTTGTCGGTCTGGCTAGTGCCAGGCTAACCTGGCTTACCGGACTGATGGCGTGGATACAGGCTGTAACAGGCTGTAACTGTAGCATGCATGGATCTGCGTAATCGGTCTGGCTAGTGCCATGCTAACCCTAACCCCCTAATTAGCACTGTCTCTAACTACCCCCAAGAGACAGTGGAGACTATGGAGGGCCTCAGCCTCGCTCAGGTCGCCTGGAGGAGGGTGTCTGTTGCAAGACCCGAAACACCCGACCCAGTGACTCTCCAGGTAACAACAACACTGATGTTGTGTCAGTGTGTCAAGTTTGTGCATCAGTTGATGTTTTTAGTAACAAAACATTACCCACTTCAGCCCTATATATATATACATTTCGGCCATTTGAAAATAGCCGATCTATAAGCTCACAATGCGTCACGATGCGACACATTGCGAGCTTGTAGATCTGTTATTTTCAAAAGATGTGTATACATGATTTGAAAACTTGTGAAACGGGACATTCTGCATAATGAGTTTTTACTTTTGGTACTTTTAAGTACATTTTGATGCCAATAGTTTGTACTTTTACTCAAGTAAATTTTGAATACTTCTACAGAGTATTTCTCCATTGCAGACAGTATTGATACTTTTACTTATGTAGTACTTTTTCCACCACTGGCTGTGATACAGTAAATATATACAGACTATGGGCTGCATATACACTGCAGCAGGCCTGCTGCACTGCACAGCACAGCACACTACAGTGCAAACGCT